>NW_027394290.1:0-244306 GCF_049309525.1 Garra rufa
TGCAAATTATGCCCAAGAACATAATTTATTATGCCATATGTCTTACTAACAAGCAACAATGCCTCTAACCACAGGTCACGTACGAAAAATAATGCCCCGTTTAAGGCATTCCACTCCACTGAAGGTGTGGAGCGGAAAATGAAAATAAATACGGCCTTTTAAAATTTTAATGTTCCAGCGATTTCATTCCGTCAACCCCTTAGAACACAGCAAGAGCTAAACTCAGGTGTTTGCAAGTAATTTTATTTAAAACGGAGAGAGCTGCCTTCAGCCAGTGTTTTCTGTTGTACTGACATGAGAGTCAAGGCTCCGAGCTCTCGGTCTGCGAACTACATCACTAAGCCTCTTTTAAAAGCATTTAAATAAAAATAGTCCAGCGACTGTACACAATGTAAACAGATTATCATTTTAAAGAGCTAAGCGCATATGAGCTGTTTTATGTGGTTTACGGATGAGCTTCGGGGCTGGCGTTTCTTCGTCCGTGTTCACAAAACTACATATTATATAGGCATTAAAATAAATAAATAAATAAAAAAACACTTCAGCGATTGAACAATAATAGTAGATTAGTGTATTTAAAACGTTAAAATGCTTGCTTATTTGTGCTGCATTTCTGTGGAAACGAATAAGCTAGTAAAGACTGTTTCATATGGTCTCATCGTTTGAACCACGTTAGTTCAACAAAGTACGGCTGTTGTTAAAGACCTCACCAACTAATAACTTATGCTATTTAACTGATTAGAGTTCTCAAAAAAAATGCAACTGTATTGAACATATAATCACTCATTTAATATTTTTTGTTCCCTGTCATTTCGCTGTATTTTCTGTTTGATTTAGCACAGGTTCCCTCTTACGTCATACTCAGAAAGTTCCCTTAGGCATTTGTGCGCATGCGCACTACTCATAAAGGGTGATTTAATAGAGGACGCACAAAAATACAGATTAAAATCATTTATATTTAGGTTAAATATAAGATATGACTTGTAGAGCATGTTAGCTTGCAAATTATGCCCAAGAACATAATTTATTATGCCATATGTCTTACTAACAAGCAACAATGCCTCTAACCACAGGTCACGTACGAAAAATAATGCCCCGTTTAAGGCATATCCACTGAAGGTGTGGAGCGGAAAATGAAAATAAATACGGCCTTTTAAAATGTAAATGTTCCAGCGATTTCATTCCGTCAACCCCTTAGAACACAGCAAGAGCTAAACTCAGGTGTTTGCAAGTAGTTTTATTTAAAACGGAGAGAGCTGCCTTCAGCCAGTGTTTTCTGTTGTACAGACATGAGAGTCAAGGCTCCGAGCTCTCGGTCTGCGAACTACATCACTAAGCCTCTTTTAAAAGCATTTAAATAAAAACAGTCCAGCGACTGTACACAATGTAAACAGATTATCATTTTAAAGAGCTAAGCGCATATGAGCTGTTTTATGTGGTTTACGGATGAGCTTCGGGGCTGGCGTTTCTTCGTCCGTGTTCACAAAACTATATATTTTAAAGGCATTAAAAAAAAAAAAAAACACTTCAGCGATTGAACAATAATAGTAGATTAGTGTATTTAAAACGTTAAAATGCTTGCTTATTTGTGCTGCATTTTTGTGGAAACGAATAAGCTAGTAAAGACTGTTTCATATGGTCTCATCGTTTGAACCACGTTAGTTCAACAAAGTACGGCTGTTGTTAAAGACCTCACCAACTAATAACTTATGCTATTTAACTGATTAGAGTTCTCAAAAAAAATGCAACTGTATTGAACATATAATCACTCATTTAATATTTTTTGTTCCCTGTCATTTCGCTGTATTTTCTGTTTGATTTAGCACAGGTTCGTCATACTCAGAAAGTTCCCTTAGGCATTTGTGCGCATGCGCACTACTCATAAAGGGTGATTTAATAGAGGACGCACAAAAATACAGATTAAAATCATTTATATTTAGGTTAAATATAAGATATGACTTGTAGTGCATGTTAGCTTGCAAATTATGCCCAAGAACATAATTTATTATGCCATATGTCTTACTAACAAGCAACAATGCCTCTAACCACAGGTCACGTACGAAAAATAATGCCCCGTTTAAGGCATTCCACTCCACTGAAGGTGTGGAGCGGAAAATGAAAATAAATACGGCCTTTTAAAATTTTAATGTTCCAGCGATTTCATTCCGTCAACCCCTTAGAACACAGCAAGAGCTAAACTCAGGTGTTTGCAAGTAATTTTATTTAAAACGGAGAGAGCTGCCTTCAGCCAGTGTTTTCTGTTGTACTGACATGAGAGTCAAGGCTCCGAGCTCTCGGTCTGCGAACTACATCACTAAGCCTCTTTTAAAAGCATTTAAATAAAAATAGTCCAGCGACTGTACACAATGTAAACAGATTATCATTTTAAAGAGCTAAGCGCATATGAGCTGTTTTATGTGGTTTACGGATGAGCTTCGGGGCTGGCGTTTCTTCGTCCGTGTTCACAAAACTACATATTATATAGGCATTAAAATAAATAAATAAATAAAAAAACACTTCAGCGATTGAACAATAATAGTAGATTAGTGTATTTAAAACGTTAAAATGCTTGCTTATTTGTGCTGCATTTTTGTGGAAACGAATAAGCTAGTAAAGACTGTTTCATATGGTCTCATCGTTTGAACCACGTTAGTTCAACAAAGTACGGCTGTTGTTAAAGACCTCACCAACTAATAACTTATGCTATTTAACTGATTAGAGTTCTCAAAAAAAATGCAACTGTATTGAACATATAATCACTCATTTAATATTTTTTGTTCCCTGTCATTTCGCTGTATTTTCTGTTTGATTTAGCACAGGTTCCCTCTTACGTCATACTCAGAAAGTTCCCTTAGGCATTTGTGCGCATGCGCACTACTCATAAAGGGTGATTTAATAGAGGACGCACAAAAATACAGATTAAAATCATTTATATTTAGGTTAAATATAAGATATGACTTGTAATGCATGTTAGCTTGCAAATTATGCCCAAGAACATAATTTATTATGCCATATGTCTTACTAACAAGCAACAATGCCTCTAACCACAGGTCACGTACGAAAAATAATGCCCCGTTTAAGGCATATCCACTGAAGGTGTGGAGCGGAAAATGAAAATAAATACGGCCTTTTAAAATGTAAATGTTCCAGCGATTTCATTCCGTCAACCCCTTAGAACACAGCAAGAGCTAAACTCAGGTGTTTGCAAGTAGTTTTATTTAAAACGGAGAGAGCTGCCTTCAGCCAGTGTTTTCTGTTGTACAGACATGAGAGTCAAGGCTCCGAGCTCTCGGTCTGCGAACTACATCACTAAGCCTCTTTTAAAAGCATTTAAATAAAAACAGTCCAGCGACTGTACACAATGTAAACAGATTATCATTTTAAAGAGCTAAGCGCATATGAGCTGTTTTATGTGGTTTACGGATGAGCTTCGGGGCTGGCGTTTCTTCGTCCGTGTTCACAAAACTATATATTTTAAAGGCATTAAAAAAAAAAAAACACTTCAGCGATTGAACAATAATAGTAGATTAGTGTATTTAAAACGTTAAAATGCTTGCTTATTTGTGCTGCATTTTTGTGGAAACGAATAAGCTAGTAAAGACTGTTTCATATGGTCTCATCGTTTGAACCACGTTAGTTCAACAAAGTACGGCTGTTGTTAAAGACCTCACCAACTAATAACTTATGCTATTTAACTGATTAGAGTTCTCAAAAAAAATGCAACTGTATTGAACATATAATCACTCATTTAATATTTTTTGTTCCCTGTCATTTCGCTGTATTTTCTGTTTGATTTAGCACAGGTTCGTCATACTCAGAAAGTTCCCTTAGGCATTTGTGCGCATGCGCACTACTCATAAAGGGTGATTTAATAGAGGACGCACAAAAATACAGATTAAAATCATTTATATTTAGGTTAAATATAAGATATGACTTGTAATGCATGTTAGCTTGCAAATTATGCCCAAGAACATAATTTATTATGCCATATGTCTTACTAACAAGCAACAATGCCTCTAACCACAGGTCACGTACGAAAAATAATGCCCCGTTTAAGGCATATCCACTGAAGGTGTGGAGCGGAAAATGAAAATAAATACGGCCTTTTAAAATGTAAATGTTCCAGCGATTTCATTCCGTCAACCCCTTAGAACACAGCAAGAGCTAAACTCAGGTGTTTGCAAGTAGTTTTATTTAAAACGGAGAGAGCTGCCTTCAGCCAGTGTTTTCTGTTGTACAGACATGAGAGTCAAGGCTCCGAGCTCTCGGTCTGCGAACTACATCACTAAGCCTCTTTTAAAAGCATTTAAATAAAAACAGTCCAGCGACTGTACACAATGTAAACAGATTATCATTTTAAAGAGCTAAGCGCATATGAGCTGTTTTATGTGGTTTACGGATGAGCTTCGGGGCTGGCGTTTCTTCGTCCGTGTTCACAAAACTACATATTTTAAAGGCATTAAAAAAAATAAAAAAAAATAAAAAACACTTCAGCGATTGAACAATAATAGTAGATTAGTGTATTTAAAACGTTAAAATGCTTGCTTATTTGTGCTGCATTTTTGTGGAAACGAATAAGCTAGTAAAGACTGTTTCATATGGTCTCATCGTTTGAACCACGTTAGTTCAACAAAGTACGGCTGTTGTTAAAGACCTCACCAACTAATAACTTATGCTATTTAACTGATTAGAGTTCTCAAAAAAATGCAACTGTATTGAACATATAATCACTCATTTAATATTTTTTGTTCCCTGTCATTTCGCTGTATTTTCTGTTTGATTTAGCACAGGTTCCCTCTTACGTCATACTCCGAAAGTTCCCTTAGGCATTTGTGCGCATGCGCACTACTCATAAAGGGTGATTTAATAGAGGACGCACAAAAATACAGATTAAAATCATTTACATTTAGGTTAAATATAAGATATGACTTGTAGTGCATGTTAGCTTGCAAATTATGCCCAAGAACATAATTTATTATGCCATATGTCTTACTAACAAGCAACAATGCCTCTAACCACAGGTCACGTACGAAAAATAATGCCCCGTTTAAGGCATTCCACTCCACTGAAGGTGTGGAGCGGAAAATGAAAATAAATACGGCCTTTTAAAATTTAAATGTTCCAGCGATTTCATTCCGTCAACCCCTTAGAACACAGCAAGAGCTAAACTCAGGTGTTTGCAAGTAGTTTTATTTAAAACGGAGAGAGCTGCCTTCAGCCAGTGTTTTCTGTTGTACTGACATGAGAGTCAAGGCTCCGAGCTCTCGGTCTGCGAACTACATCACTAAGCCTCTTTTAAAAGTATTTAAATAAAAACAGTCCAGCGACTGTACACAATGTAAACAGATTATCTTTTTAAAGAGCTAAGCGCATATGAGCTGTTTTATGTGGTTTACGGATGAGCTTCGGGGCTGGCGTTTCTTCGTCCGTGTTCACAAAACTACATATTTTAAAGGCATTAAAATAAATAAATAAATAAAAAAACACTTCAGCGATTGAACAATAATAGTAGATTAGTGTATTTAAAACGTTAAAATGCTTGCTTATTTGTGCTGCATTTATGTGGAAACGAATAAGCTAGTAAAGACTGTTTCATATGGTCTCATCGTTTGAACCACGTTAGTTCAACAAAGTACGGCTGTTGTTAAAGACCTCACCAACTAATAACTTATGCTATTTAACTGATTAGAGTTCTCAAAAAAAATGCAACTGTATTGAACATATAATCACTCATTTAATATTTTTTGTTCCCTGTCATTTCGCTGTATTTTCTGTTTGATTTAGCACAGGTTCCCTCTTACGTCATACTCCGAAAGTTCCCTTAGGCATTTGTGCGCATGCGCACTACTCATAAAGGGTGATTTAATAGAGGACGCACAAAAATACAGATTAAAATCATTTATATTTAGGTTAAATATAAGATATGACTTGTAGAGCATGTTAGCTTGCAAATTATGCCCAAGAACATAATTTATTATGCCATATGTCTTACTAACAAGCAACAATGCCTCTAACCACAGGTCACGTACGAAAAATAATGCCCCGTTTAAGGCATATCCACTGAAGGTGTGGAGCGGAAAATGAAAATAAATACGGCCTTTTAAAATGTAAATGTTCCAGCGATTTCATTCCGTCAACCCCTTAGAACACAGCAAGAGCTAAACTCAGGTGTTTGCAAGTAGTTTTATTTAAAACGGAGAGAGCTGCCTTCAGCCAGTGTTTTCTGTTGTACAGACATGAGAGTCAAGGCTCCGAGCTCTCGGTCTGCGAACTACATCACTAAGCCTCTTTTAAAAGCATTTAAATAAAAACAGTCCAGCGACTGTACACAATGTAAACAGATTATCATTTTAAAGAGCTAAGCGCATATGAGCTGTTTTATGTGGTTTACGGATGAGCTTCGGGGCTGGCGTTTCTTCGTCCGTGTTCACAAAACTATATATTTTAAAGGCATTAAAAAAAAAAAAAAACACTTCAGCGATTGAACAATAATAGTAGATTAGTGTATTTAAAACGTTAAAATGCTTGCTTATTTGTGCTGCATTTTTGTGGAAACGAATAAGCTAGTAAAGACTGTTTCATATGGTCTCATCGTTTGAACCACGTTAGTTCAACAAAGTACGGCTGTTGTTAAAGACCTCACCAACTAATAACTTATGCTATTTAACTGATTAGAGTTCTCAAAAAAAATGCAACTGTATTGAACATATAATCACTCATTTAATATTTTTTGTTCCCTGTCATTTCGCTGTATTTTCTGTTTGATTTAGCACAGGTTCCCTCTTACGTCATACTCAGAAAGTTCCCTTAGGCATTTGTGCGCATGCGCACTACTCATAAAGGGTGATTTAATAGAGGACGCACAAAAATACAGATTAAAATCATTTATATTTAGGTTAAATATAAGATATGACTTGTAGAGCATGTTAGCTTGCAAATTATGCCCAAGAACATAATTTATTATGCCATATGTCTTACTAACAAGCAACAATGCCTCTAACCACAGGTCACGTACGAAAAATAATGCCCCGTTTAAGGCATATCCACTGAAGGTGTGGAGCGGAAAATGAAAATAAATACGGCCTTTTAAAATGTAAATGTTCCAGCGATTTCATTCCGTCAACCCCTTAGAACACAGCAAGAGCTAAACTCAGGTGTTTGCAAGTAGTTTTATTTAAAACGGAGAGAGCTGCCTTCAGCCAGTGTTTTCTGTTGTACAGACATGAGAGTCAAGGCTCCGAGCTCTCGGTCTGCGAACTACATCACTAAGCCTCTTTTAAAAGCATTTAAATAAAAACAGTCCAGCGACTGTACACAATGTAAACAGATTATCATTTTAAAGAGCTAAGCGCATATGAGCTGTTTTATGTGGTTTACGGATGAGCTTCGGGGCTGGCGTTTCTTCGTCCGTGTTCACAAAACTACTTATTTTAAAGGCATTAAAAAAAAAAAAAACACTTCAGCGATTGAACAATAATAGTAGATTAGTGTATTTAAAACGTTAAAATGCTTGCTTATTTGTGCTGCATTTTTGTGGAAACGAATAAGCTAGTAAAGACTGTTTCATATGGTCTCATCGTTTGAACCACGTTAGTTCAACAAAGTACGGCTGTTGTTAAAGACCTCACCAACTAATAACTTATGCTATTTAACTGATTAGAGTTCTCAAAAAAAATGCAACTGTATTGAACATATAATCACTCATTTAATATTTTTTGTTCCCTGTCATTTCGCTGTATTTTCTGTTTGATTTAGCACAGGTTCCCTCTTACGTCATACTCCGAAAGTTCCCTTAGGCATTTGTGCGCATGCGCACTACTCATAAAGGGTGATTTAATAGAGGACGCACAAAAATACAGATTAAAATCATTTATATTTAGGTTAAATATAAGATATGACTTGTAGAGCATGTTAGCTTGCAAATTATGCCCAAGAACATAATTTATTATGCCATATGTCTTACTAACAAGCAACAATGCCTCTAACCACAGGTCACGTACGAAAAATAATGCCCCGTTTAAGGCATATCCACTGAAGGTGTGGAGCGGAAAATGAAAATAAATACGGCCTTTTAAAATGTAAATGTTCCAGCGATTTCATTCCGTCAACCCCTTAGAACACAGCAAGAGCTAAACTCAGGTGTTTGCAAGTAGTTTTATTTAAAACGGAGAGAGCTGCCTTCAGCCAGTGTTTTCTGTTGTACAGACATGAGAGTCAAGGCTCCGAGCTCTCGGTCTGCGAACTACATCACTAAGCCTCTTTTAAAAGCATTTAAATAAAAACAGTCCAGCGACTGTACACAATGTAAACAGATTATCATTTTAAAGAGCTAAGCGCATATGAGCTGTTTTATGTGGTTTACGGATGAGCTTCGGGGCTGGCGTTTCTTCGTCCGTGTTCACAAAACTACTTATTTTAAAGGCATTAAAAAAAAAAAAAACACTTCAGCGATTGAACAATAATAGTAGATTAGTGTATTTAAAACGTTAAAATGCTTGCTTATTTGTGCTGCATTTTTGTGGAAACGAATAAGCTAGTAAAGACTGTTTCATATGGTCTCATCGTTTGAACCACGTTAGTTCAACAAAGTACGGCTGTTGTTAAAGACCTCACCAACTAATAACTTATGCTATTTAACTGATTAGAGTTCTCAAAAAAAATGCAACTGTATTGAACATATAATCACTCATTTAATATTTTTTGTTCCCTGTCATTTCGCTGTATTTTCTGTTTGATTTAGCACAGGTTCCCTCTTACGTCATACTCCGAAAGTTCCCTTAGGCATTTGTGCGCATGCGCACTACTCATAAAGGGTGATTTAATAGAGGACGCACAAAAATACAGATTAAAATCATTTATATTTAGGTTAAATATAAGATATGACTTGTAGAGCATGTTAGCTTGCAAATTATGCCCAAGAACATAATTTATTATGCCATATGTCTTACTAACAAGCAACAATGCCTCTAACCACAGGTCACGTACGAAAAATAATGCCCCGTTTAAGGCATATCCACTGAAGGTGTGGAGCGGAAAATGAAAATAAATACGGCCTTTTAAAATGTAAATGTTCCAGCGATTTCATTCCGTCAACCCCTTAGAACACAGCAAGAGCTAAACTCAGGTGTTTGCAAGTAGTTTTATTTAAAACGGAGAGAGCTGTCTTCAGCCAGTGTTTTCTGTTGTACAGACATGAGAGTCAAGGCTCCGAGCTCTCGGTCTGCGAACTACATCACTAAGCCTCTTTTAAAAGCATTTAAATAAAAACAGTCCAGCGACTGTACACAATGTAAACAGATTATCATTTTAAAGAGCTAAGCGCATATGAGCTGTTTTATGTGGTTTACGGATGAGCTTCGGGGCTGGCGTTTCTTCGTCCGTGTTCACAAAACTACATATTTTAAAGGCATTAAAAAAAATAAAAAAAAAATAAAAAACACTTCAGCGATTGAACAATAATAGTAGATTAGTGTATTTAAAACGTTAAAATGCTTGCTTATTTGTGCTGCATTTTTGTGGAAACGAATAAGCTAGTAAAGACTGTTTCATATGGTCTCATCGTTTGAACCACGTTAGTTCAACAAAGTACGGCTGTTGTTAAAGACCTCACCAACTAATAACTTATGCTATTTAACTGATTAGAGTTCTCAAAAAAATGCAACTGTATTGAACATATAATCACTCATTTAATATTTTTTGTTCCCTGTCATTTCGCTGTATTTTCTGTTTGATTTAGCACAGGTTCCCTCTTACGTCATACTCCGAAAGTTCCCTTAGGCATTTGTGCGCATGCGCACTACTCATAAAGGGTGATTTAATAGAGGACGCACAAAAATACAGATTAAAATCATTTACATTTAGGTTAAATATAAGATATGACTTGTAGTGCATGTTAGCTTGCAAATTATGCCCAAGAACATAATTTATTATGCCATATGTCTTACTAACAAGCAACAATGCCTCTAACCACAGGTCACGTACGAAAAATAATGCCCCGTTTAAGGCATTCCACTCCACTGAAGGTGTGGAGCGGAAAATGAAAATAAATACGGCCTTTTAAAATTTAAATGTTCCAGCGATTTCATTCCGTCAACCCCTTAGAACACAGCAAGAGCTAAACTCAGGTGTTTGCAAGTAGTTTTATTTAAAACGGAGAGAGCTGCCTTCAGCCAGTGTTTTCTGTTGTACTGACATGAGAGTCAAGGCTCCGAGCTCTCGGTCTGCGAACTACATCACTAAGCCTCTTTTAAAAGTATTTAAATAAAAACAGTCCAGCGACTGTACACAATGTAAACAGATTATCTTTTTAAAGAGCTAAGCGCATATGAGCTGTTTTATGTGGTTTACGGATGAGCTTCGGGGCTGGCGTTTCTTCGTCCGTGTTCACAAAACTACATATTTTAAAGGCATTAAAATAAATAAATAAATAAAAAAACACTTCAGCGATTGAACAATAATAGTAGATTAGTGTATTTAAAACGTTAAAATGCTTGCTTATTTGTGCTGCATTTATGTGGAAACGAATAAGCTAGTAAAGACTGTTTCATATGGTCTCATCGTTTGAACCACGTTAGTTCAACAAAGTACGGCTGTTGTTAAAGACCTCACCAACTAATAACTTATGCTATTTAACTGATTAGAGTTCTCAAAAAAAATGCAACTGTATTGAACATATAATCACTCATTTAATATTTTTTGTTCCCTGTCATTTCGCTGTATTTTCTGTTTGATTTAGCACAGGTTCCCTCTTACGTCATACTCCGAAAGTTCCCTTAGGCATTTGTGCGCATGCGCACTACTCATAAAGGGTGATTTAATAGAGGACGCACAAAAATACAGATTAAAATCATTTATATTTAGGTTAAATATAAGATATGACTTGTAGAGCATGTTAGCTTGCAAATTATGCCCAAGAACATAATTTATTATGCCATATGTCTTACTAACAAGCAACAATGCCTCTAACCACAGGTCACGTACGAAAAATAATGCCCCGTTTAAGGCATATCCACTGAAGGTGTGGAGCGGAAAATGAAAATAAATACGGCCTTTTAAAATGTAAATGTTCCAGCGATTTCATTCCGTCAACCCCTTAGAACACAGCAAGAGCTAAACTCAGGTGTTTGCAAGTAGTTTTATTTAAAACGGAGAGAGCTGCCTTCAGCCAGTGTTTTCTGTTGTACAGACATGAGAGTCAAGGCTCCGAGCTCTCGGTCTGCGAACTACATCACTAAGCCTCTTTTAAAAGCATTTAAATAAAAACAGTCCAGCGACTGTACACAATGTAAACAGATTATCATTTTAAAGAGCTAAGCGCATATGAGCTGTTTTATGTGGTTTACGGATGAGCTTCGGGGCTGGCGTTTCTTCGTCCGTGTTCACAAAACTATATATTTTAAAGGCATTAAAAAAAAAAAAAAACACTTCAGCGATTGAACAATAATAGTAGATTAGTGTATTTAAAACGTTAAAATGCTTGCTTATTTGTGCTGCATTTTTGTGGAAACGAATAAGCTAGTAAAGACTGTTTCATATGGTCTCATCGTTTGAACCACGTTAGTTCAACAAAGTACGGCTGTTGTTAAAGACCTCACCAACTAATAACTTATGCTATTTAACTGATTAGAGTTCTCAAAAAAAATGCAACTGTATTGAACATATAATCACTCATTTAATATTTTTTGTTCCCTGTCATTTCGCTGTATTTTCTGTTTGATTTAGCACAGGTTCCCTCTTACGTCATACTCAGAAAGTTCCCTTAGGCATTTGTGCGCATGCGCACTACTCATAAAGGGTGATTTAATAGAGGACGCACAAAAATACAGATTAAAATCATTTATATTTAGGTTAAATATAAGATATGACTTGTAGAGCATGTTAGCTTGCAAATTATGCCCAAGAACATAATTTATTATGCCATATGTCTTACTAACAAGCAACAATGCCTCTAACCACAGGTCACGTACGAAAAATAATGCCCCGTTTAAGGCATATCCACTGAAGGTGTGGAGCGGAAAATGAAAATAAATACGGCCTTTTAAAATGTAAATGTTCCAGCGATTTCATTCCGTCAACCCCTTAGAACACAGCAAGAGCTAAACTCAGGTGTTTGCAAGTAGTTTTATTTAAAACGGAGAGAGCTGCCTTCAGCCAGTGTTTTCTGTTGTACAGACATGAGAGTCAAGGCTCCGAGCTCTCGGTCTGCGAACTACATCACTAAGCCTCTTTTAAAAGCATTTAAATAAAAACAGTCCAGCGACTGTACACAATGTAAACAGATTATCATTTTAAAGAGCTAAGCGCATATGAGCTGTTTTATGTGGTTTACGGATGAGCTTCGGGGCTGGCGTTTCTTCGTCCGTGTTCACAAAACTACTTATTTTAAAGGCATTAAAAAAAAAAAAAACACTTCAGCGATTGAACAATAATAGTAGATTAGTGTATTTAAAACGTTAAAATGCTTGCTTATTTGTGCTGCATTTTTGTGGAAACGAATAAGCTAGTAAAGACTGTTTCATATGGTCTCATCGTTTGAACCACGTTAGTTCAACAAAGTACGGCTGTTGTTAAAGACCTCACCAACTAATAACTTATGCTATTTAACTGATTAGAGTTCTCAAAAAAAATGCAACTGTATTGAACATATAATCACTCATTTAATATTTTTTGTTCCCTGTCATTTCGCTGTATTTTCTGTTTGATTTAGCACAGGTTCCCTCTTACGTCATACTCCGAAAGTTCCCTTAGGCATTTGTGCGCATGCGCACTACTCATAAAGGGTGATTTAATAGAGGACGCACAAAAATACAGATTAAAATCATTTATATTTAGGTTAAATATAAGATATGACTTGTAGAGCATGTTAGCTTGCAAATTATGCCCAAGAACATAATTTATTATGCCATATGTCTTACTAACAAGCAACAATGCCTCTAACCACAGGTCACGTACGAAAAATAATGCCCCGTTTAAGGCATATCCACTGAAGGTGTGGAGCGGAAAATGAAAATAAATACGGCCTTTTAAAATGTAAATGTTCCAGCGATTTCATTCCGTCAACCCCTTAGAACACAGCAAGAGCTAAACTCAGGTGTTTGCAAGTAGTTTTATTTAAAACGGAGAGAGCTGTCTTCAGCCAGTGTTTTCTGTTGTACAGACATGAGAGTCAAGGCTCCGAGCTCTCGGTCTGCGAACTACATCACTAAGCCTCTTTTAAAAGCATTTAAATAAAAACAGTCCAGCGACTGTACACAATGTAAACAGATTATCATTTTAAAGAGCTAAGCGCATATGAGCTGTTTTATGTGGTTTACGGATGAGCTTCGGGGCTGGCGTTTCTTCGTCCGTGTTCACAAAACTACTTATTTTAAAGGCATTAAAAAAAAAAAAAACACTTCAGCGATTGAACAATAATAGTAGATTAGTGTATTTAAAACGTTAAAATGCTTGCTTATTTGTGCTGCATTTTTGTGGAAACGAATAAGCTAGTAAAGACTGTTTCATATGGTCTCATCGTTTGAACCACGTTAGTTCAACAAAGTACGGCTGTTGTTAAAGACCTCACCAACTAATAACTTATGCTATTTAACTGATTAGAGTTCTCAAAAAAAATGCAACTGTATTGAACATATAATCACTCATTTAATATTTTTTGTTCCCTGTCATTTCGCTGTATTTTCTGTTTGATTTAGCACAGGTTCCCTCTTACGTCATACTCAGAAAGTTCCCTTAGGCATTTGTGCGCATGCGCACTACTCATAAAGGGTGATTTAATAGAGGACGCACAAAAATACAGATTAAAATCATTTATATTTAGGTTAAATATAAGATATGACTTGTAGAGCATGTTAGCTTGCAAATTATGCCCAAGAACATAATTTATTATGCCATATGTCTTACTAACAAGCAACAATGCCTCTAACCACAGGTCACGTACGAAAAATAATGCCCCGTTTAAGGCATATCCACTGAAGGTGTGGAGCGGAAAATGAAAATAAATACGGCCTTTTAAAATGTAAATGTTCCAGCGATTTCATTCCGTCAACCCCTTAGAACACAGCAAGAGCTAAACTCAGGTGTTTGCAAGTAGTTTTATTTAAAACGGAGAGAGCTGCCTTCAGCCAGTGTTTTCTGTTGTACAGACATGAGAGTCAAGGCTCCGAGCTCTCGGTCTGCGAACTACATCACTAAGCCTCTTTTAAAAGCATTTAAATAAAAACAGTCCAGCGACTGTACACAATGTAAACAGATTATCATTTTAAAGAGCTAAGCGCATATGAGCTGTTTTATGTGGTTTACGGATGAGCTTCGGGGCTGGCGTTTCTTCGTCCGTGTTCACAAAACTACATATTTTAAAGGCATTAAAAAAAATAAAAAAAATAAAAAACACTTCAGCGATTGAACAATAATAGTAGATTAGTGTATTTAAAACGTTAAAATGCTTGCTTATTTGTGCTGCATTTTTGTGGAAACGAATAAGCTAGTAAAGACTGTTTCATATGGTCTCATCGTTTGAACCACGTTAGTTCAACAAAGTACGGCTGTTGTTAAAGACCTCACCAACTAATAACTTATGCTATTTAACTGATTAGAGTTCTCAAAAAAAATGCAACTGTATTGAACATATAATCACTCATTTAATATTTTTTGTTCCCTGTCATTTCGCTGTATTTTCTGTTTGATTTAGCACAGGTTCCCTCTTACGTCATACTCAGAAAGTTCCCTTAGGCATTTGTGCGCATGCGCACTACTCATAAAGGGTGATTTAATAGAGGACGCACAAAAATACAGATTAAAATCATTTATATTTAGGTTAAATATAAGATATGACTTGTAGAGCATGTTAGCTTGCAAATTATGCCCAAGAACATAATTTATTATGCCATATGTCTTACTAACAAGCAACAATGCCTCTAACCACAGGTCACGTACGAAAAATAATGCCCCGTTTAAGGCATATCCACTGAAGGTGTGGAGCGGAAAATGAAAATAAATACTGCCTTTTAAAATGTAAATGTTCCAGCGATTTCATTCCGTCAACCCCTTAGAACACAGCAAGAGCTAAACTCAGGTGTTTGCAAGTAGTTTTATTTAAAACGGAGAGAGCTGCCTTCAGCCAGTGTTTTCTGTTGTACAGACATGAGAGTCAAGGCTCCGAGCTCTCGGTCTGCGAACTACATCACTAAGCCTCTTTTAAAAGCATTTAAATAAAAACAGTCCAGCGACTGTACACAATGTAAACAGATTATCATTTTAAAGAGCTAAGCGCATATGAGCTGTTTTATGTGGTTTACGGATGAGCTTCGGGGCTGGCGTTTCTTCGTCCGTGTTCACAAAACTACATATTTTAAAGGCATTAAAAAAAATAAAAAAAATAAAAAACACTTCAGCGATTGAACAATAATAGTAGATTAGTGTATTTAAAACGTTAAAATGCTTGCTTATTTGTGCTGCATTTTTGTGGAAACGAATAAGCTAGTAAAGACTGTTTCATATGGTCTCATCGTTTGAACCACGTTAGTTCAACAAAGTACGGCTGTTGTTAAAGACCTCACCAACTAATAACTTATGCTATTTAACTGATTAGAGTTCTCAAAAAAATGCAACTGTATTGAACATATAATCACTCATTTAATATTTTTTGTTCCCTGTCATTTCGCTGTATTTTCTGTTTGATTTAGCACAGGTTCCCTCTTACGTCATACTCCGAAAGTTCCCTTAGGCATTTGTGCGCATGCGCACTACTCATAAAGGGTGATTTAATAGAGGACGCACAAAAATACAGATTAAAATCATTTACATTTAGGTTAAATATAAGATATGACTTGTAGTGCATGTTAGCTTGCAAATTATGCCCAAGAACATAATTTATTATGCCATATGTCTTACTAACAAGCAACAATGCCTCTAACCACAGGTCACGTACGAAAAATAATGCCCCGTTTAAGGCATTCCACTCCACTGAAGGTGTGGAGCGGAAAATGAAAATAAATACGGCCTTTTAAAATTTAAATGTTCCAGCGATTTCATTCCGTCAACCCCTTAGAACACAGCAAGAGCTAAACTCAGGTGTTTGCAAGTAGTTTTATTTAAAACGGAGAGAGCTGTCTTCAGCCAGTGTTTTCTGTTGTACAGACATGAGAGTCAAGGCTCCGAGCTCTCGGTCTGCGAACTACATCACTAAGCCTCTTTTAAAAGCATTTAAATAAAAACAGTCCAGCGACTGTACACAATGTAAACAGATTATCATTTTAAAGAGCTAAGCGCATATGAGCTGTTTTATGTGGTTTACGGATGAGCTTCGGGGCTGGCGTTTCTTCGTCCGTGTTCACAAAACTACTTATTTTAAAGGCATTAAAAAAAAAAAAAACACTTCAGCGATTGAACAATAATAGTAGATTAGTGTATTTAAAACGTTAAAATGCTTGCTTATTTGTGCTGCATTTTTGTGGAAACGAATAAGCTAGTAAAGACTGTTTCATATGGTCTCATCGTTTGAACCACGTTAGTTCAACAAAGTACGGCTGTTGTTAAAGACCTCACCAACTAATAACTTATGCTATTTAACTGATTAGAGTTCTCAAAAAAAATGCAACTGTATTGAACATATAATCACTCATTTAATATTTTTTGTTCCCTGTCATTTCGCTGTATTTTCTGTTTGATTTAGCACAGGTTCCCTCTTACGTCATACTCAGAAAGTTCCCTTAGGCATTTGTGCGCATGCGCACTACTCATAAAGGGTGATTTAATAGAGGACGCACAAAAATACAGATTAAAATCATTTATATTTAGGTTAAATATAAGATATGACTTGTAGAGCATGTTAGCTTGCAAATTATGCCCAAGAACATAATTTATTATGCCATATGTCTTACTAACAAGCAACAATGCCTCTAACCACAGGTCACGTACGAAAAATAATGCCCCGTTTAAGGCATATCCACTGAAGGTGTGGAGCGGAAAATGAAAATAAATACGGCCTTTTAAAATGTAAATGTTCCAGCGATTTCATTCCGTCAACCCCTTAGAACACAGCAAGAGCTAAACTCAGGTGTTTGCAAGTAGTTTTATTTAAAACGGAGAGAGCTGCCTTCAGCCAGTGTTTTCTGTTGTACAGACATGAGAGTCAAGGCTCCGAGCTCTCGGTCTGCGAACTACATCACTAAGCCTCTTTTAAAAGCATTTAAATAAAAACAGTCCAGCGACTGTACACAATGTAAACAGATTATCATTTTAAAGAGCTAAGCGCATATGAGCTGTTTTATGTGGTTTACGGATGAGCTTCGGGGCTGGCGTTTCTTCGTCCGTGTTCACAAAACTACATATTTTAAAGGCATTAAAAAAAATAAAAAAAATAAAAAACACTTCAGCGATTGAACAATAATAGTAGATTAGTGTATTTAAAACGTTAAAATGCTTGCTTATTTGTGCTGCATTTTTGTGGAAACGAATAAGCTAGTAAAGACTGTTTCATATGGTCTCATCGTTTGAACCACGTTAGTTCAACAAAGTACGGCTGTTGTTAAAGACCTCACCAACTAATAACTTATGCTATTTAACTGATTAGAGTTCTCAAAAAAAATGCAACTGTATTGAACATATAATCACTCATTTAATATTTTTTGTTCCCTGTCATTTCGCTGTATTTTCTGTTTGATTTAGCACAGGTTCCCTCTTACGTCATACTCAGAAAGTTCCCTTAGGCATTTGTGCGCATGCGCACTACTCATAAAGGGTGATTTAATAGAGGACGCACAAAAATACAGATTAAAATCATTTATATTTAGGTTAAATATAAGATATGACTTGTAGAGCATGTTAGCTTGCAAATTATGCCCAAGAACATAATTTATTATGCCATATGTCTTACTAACAAGCAACAATGCCTCTAACCACAGGTCACGTACGAAAAATAATGCCCCGTTTAAGGCATATCCACTGAAGGTGTGGAGCGGAAAATGAAAATAAATACTGCCTTTTAAAATGTAAATGTTCCAGCGATTTCATTCCGTCAACCCCTTAGAACACAGCAAGAGCTAAACTCAGGTGTTTGCAAGTAGTTTTATTTAAAACGGAGAGAGCTGCCTTCAGCCAGTGTTTTCTGTTGTACAGACATGAGAGTCAAGGCTCCGAGCTCTCGGTCTGCGAACTACATCACTAAGCCTCTTTTAAAAGCATTTAAATAAAAACAGTCCAGCGACTGTACACAATGTAAACAGATTATCATTTTAAAGAGCTAAGCGCATATGAGCTGTTTTATGTGGTTTACGGATGAGCTTCGGGGCTGGCGTTTCTTCGTCCGTGTTCACAAAACTACATATTTTAAAGGCATTAAAAAAAATAAAAAAAATAAAAAACACTTCAGCGATTGAACAATAATAGTAGATTAGTGTATTTAAAACGTTAAAATGCTTGCTTATTTGTGCTGCATTTTTGTGGAAACGAATAAGCTAGTAAAGACTGTTTCATATGGTCTCATCGTTTGAACCACGTTAGTTCAACAAAGTACGGCTGTTGTTAAAGACCTCACCAACTAATAACTTATGCTATTTAACTGATTAGAGTTCTCAAAAAAATGCAACTGTATTGAACATATAATCACTCATTTAATATTTTTTGTTCCCTGTCATTTCGCTGTATTTTCTGTTTGATTTAGCACAGGTTCCCTCTTACGTCATACTCCGAAAGTTCCCTTAGGCATTTGTGCGCATGCGCACTACTCATAAAGGGTGATTTAATAGAGGACGCACAAAAATACAGATTAAAATCATTTACATTTAGGTTAAATATAAGATATGACTTGTAGTGCATGTTAGCTTGCAAATTATGCCCAAGAACATAATTTATTATGCCATATGTCTTACTAACAAGCAACAATGCCTCTAACCACAGGTCACGTACGAAAAATAATGCCCCGTTTAAGGCATTCCACTCCACTGAAGGTGTGGAGCGGAAAATGAAAATAAATACGGCCTTTTAAAATTTAAATGTTCCAGCGATTTCATTCCGTCAACCCCTTAGAACACAGCAAGAGCTAAACTCAGGTGTTTGCAAGTAGTTTTATTTAAAACGGAGAGAGCTGCCTTCAGCCAGTGTTTTCTGTTGTACTGACATGAGAGTCAAGGCTCCGAGCTCTCGGTCTGCGAACTACATCACTAAGCCTCTTTTAAAAGCATTTAAATAAAAACAGTCCAGCGACTGTACACAATGTAAACATATTATCATTTTAAAGAGCTAAGCGCATATGAGCTGTTTTATGTGGTTTACGGATGAGCTTCGGGGCTGGCGTTTCTTCGTCCGTGTTCACAAAACTACATATTTTAAAGGCATTAAAATAAATAAATAAAAAAAAAAACACTTCAGCGATTGAACAATAATAGTAGATTAGTGTATTTAAAACGTTAAAATGCTTGCTTATTTGTGCTGCATTTTTGTGGAAACGAATAAGCTAGTAAAGACTGTTTCATATGGTCTCATCGTTTGAACCACGTTAGTTCAACAAAGTACGGCTGTTGTTAAAGACCTCACCAACTAATAACTTATGCTATTTAACTGATTAGAGTTCTCAAAAAAAATGCAACTGTATTGAACATATAATCACTCATTTAATATTTTTTGTTCCCTGTCATTTCGCTGTATTTTCTGTTTGATTTAGCACAGGTTCCCTCTTACGTCATACTCAGAAAGTTCCCTTAGGCATTTGTGCGCATGCGCACTACTCATAAAGGGTGATTTAATAGAGGACGCACAAAAATACAGATTAAAATCATTTATATTTAGGTTAAATATAAGATATGACTTGTAGAGCATGTTAGCTTGCAAATTATGCCCAAGAACATAATTTATTATGCCATATGTCTTACTAACAAGCAACAATGCCTCTAACCACAGGTCACGTACGAAAAATAATGCCCCGTTTAAGGCATATCCACTGAAGGTGTGGAGCGGAAAATGAAAATAAATACGGCCTTTTAAAATGTAAATGTTCCAGCGATTTCATTCCGTCAACCCCTTAGAACACAGCAAGAGCTAAACTCAGGTGTTTGCAAGTAGTTTTATTTAAAACGGAGAGAGCTGCCTTCAGCCAGTGTTTTCTGTTGTACAGACATGAGAGTCAAGGCTCCGAGCTCTCGGTCTGCGAACTACATCACTAAGCCTCTTTTAAAAGCATTTAAATAAAAACAGTCCAGCGACTGTACACAATGTAAACAGATTATCATTTTAAAGAGCTAAGCGCATATGAGCTGTTTTATGTGGTTTACGGATGAGCTTCGGGGCTGGCGTTTCTTCGTCCGTGTTCACAAAACTACTTATTTTAAAGGCATTAAAAAAAAAAAAAACACTTCAGCGATTGAACAATAATAGTAGATTAGTGTATTTAAAACGTTAAAATGCTTGCTTATTTGTGCTGCATTTTTGTGGAAACGAATAAGCTAGTAAAGACTGTTTCATATGGTCTCATCGTTTGAACCACGTTAGTTCAACAAAGTACGGCTGTTGTTAAAGACCTCACCAACTAATAACTTATGCTATTTAACTGATTAGAGTTCTCAAAAAAAATGCAACTGTATTGAACATATAATCACTCATTTAATATTTTTTGTTCCCTGTCATTTCGCTGTATTTTCTGTTTGATTTAGCACAGGTTCCCTCTTACGTCATACTCCGAAAGTTCCCTTAGGCATTTGTGCGCATGCGCACTACTCATAAAGGGTGATTTAATAGAGGACGCACAAAAATACAGATTAAAATCATTTATATTTAGGTTAAATATAAGATATGACTTGTAGAGCATGTTAGCTTGCAAATTATGCCCAAGAACATAATTTATTATGCCATATGTCTTACTAACAAGCAACAATGCCTCTAACCACAGGTCACGTACGAAAAATAATGCCCCGTTTAAGGCATATCCACTGAAGGTGTGGAGCGGAAAATGAAAATAAATACGGCCTTTTAAAATGTAAATGTTCCAGCGATTTCATTCCGTCAACCCCTTAGAACACAGCAAGAGCTAAACTCAGGTGTTTGCAAGTAGTTTTATTTAAAACGGAGAGAGCTGCCTTCAGCCAGTGTTTTCTGTTGTACAGACATGAGAGTCAAGGCTCCGAGCTCTCGGTCTGCGAACTACATCACTAAGCCTCTTTTAAAAGCATTTAAATAAAAACAGTCCAGCGACTGTACACAATGTAAACAGATTATCATTTTAAAGAGCTAAGCGCATATGAGCTGTTTTATGTGGTTTACGGATGAGCTTCGGGGCTGGCGTTTCTTCGTCCGTGTTCACAAAACTATATATTTTAAAGGCATTAAAAAAAAAAAAAACACTTCAGCGATTGAACAATAATAGTAGATTAGTGTATTTAAAACGTTAAAATGCTTGCTTATTTGTGCTGCATTTTTGTGGAAACGAATAAGCTAGTAAAGACTGTTTCATATGGTCTCATCGTTTGAACCACGTTAGTTCAACAAAGTACGGCTGTTGTTAAAGACCTCACCAACTAATAACTTATGCTATTTAACTGATTAGAGTTCTCAAAAAAAATGCAACTGTATTGAACATATAATCACTCATTTAATATTTTTTGTTCCCTGTCATTTCGCTGTATTTTCTGTTTGATTTAGCACAGGTTCGTCATACTCAGAAAGTTCCCTTAGGCATTTGTGCGCATGCGCACTACTCATAAAGGGTGATTTAATAGAGGACGCACAAAAATACAGATTAAAATCATTTATATTTAGGTTAAATATAAGATATGACTTGTAATGCATGTTAGCTTGCAAATTATGCCCAAGAACATAATTTATTATGCCATATGTCTTACTAACAAGCAACAATGCCTCTAACCACAGGTCACGTACGAAAAATAATGCCCCGTTTAAGGCATTCCACTCCACTGAAGGTGTGGAGCGGAAAATGAAAATAAATACGGCCTTTTAAAATTTAAATGTTCCAGCGATTTCATTCCGTCAACCCCTTAGAACACAGCAAGAGCTAAACTCAGGTGTTTGCAAGTAATTTTATTTAAAACGGAGAGAGCTGCCTTCAGCCAGTGTTTTCTGTTGTACAGACATGAGAGTCAAGGCTCCGAGCTCTCGGTCTGCGAACTACATCACTAAGCCTCTTTTAAAAGCATTTAAATAAAAACAGTCCAGCGACTGTACACAATGTAAACAGATTATCATTTTAAAGAGCTAAGCGCATATGAGCTGTTTTATGTGGTTTACGGATGAGCTTCGGGGCTGGCGTTTCTTCGTCCGTGTTCACAAAACTACATATTTTAAAGGCATTAAAAAAAATAAAAAAAAATAAAAAACACTTCAGCGATTGAACAATAATAGTAGATTAGTGTATTTAAAACGTTAAAATGCTTGCTTATTTGTGCTGCATTTTTGTGGAAACGAATAAGCTAGTAAAGACTGTTTCATATGGTCTCATCATTTGAACCACGTTAGTTCAACAAAGTACGGCTGTTGTTAAAGACCTCACCAACTAATAACTTATGCTATTTAACTGATTAGAGTTCTCAAAAAAATGCAACTGTATTGAACATATAATCACTCATTTAATATTTTTTGTTCCCTGTCATTTCGCTGTATTTTCTGTTTGATTTAGCACAGGTTCCCTCTTACGTCATACTCCGAAAGTTCCCTTAGGCATTTGTGCGCATGCGCACTACTCATAAAGGGTGATTTAATAGAGGACGCACAAAAATACAGATTAAAATCATTTACATTTAGGTTAAATATAAGATATGACTTGTAGTGCATGTTAGCTTGCAAATTATGCCCAAGAACATAATTTATTATGCCATATGTCTTACTAACAAGCAACAATGCCTCTAACCACAGGTCACGTACGAAAAATAATGCCCCGTTTAAGGCATTCCACTCCACTGAAGGTGTGGAGCGGAAAATGAAAATAAATACGGCCTTTTAAAATTTAAATGTTCCAGCGATTTCATTCCGTCAACCCCTTAGAACACAGCAAGAGCTAAACTCAGGTGTTTGCAAGTAGTTTTATTTAAAACGGAGAGAGCTGCCTTCAGCCAGTGTTTTCTGTTGTACTGACATGAGAGTCAAGGCTCCGAGCTCTCGGTCTGCGAACTACATCACTAAGCCTCTTTTAAAAGTATTTAAATAAAAACAGTCCAGCGACTGTACACAATGTAAACAGATTATCTTTTTAAAGAGCTAAGCGCATATGAGCTGTTTTATGTGGTTTACGGATGGATGAGCTTCGGGGCTGGCGTTTCTTCGTCCGTGTTCACAAAACTACATATTTTAAAGGCATTAAAATAAATAAATAAATAAAAAAACACTTCAGCGATTGAACAATAATAGTAGATTAGTGTATTTAAAACGTTAAAATGCTTGCTTATTTGTGCTGCATTTATGTGGAAACGAATAAGCTAGTAAAGACTGTTTCATATGGTCTCATCGTTTGAACCACGTTAGTTCAACAAAGTACGGCTGTTGTTAAAGACCTCACCAACTAATAACTTATGCTATTTAACTGATTAGAGTTCTCAAAAAAAATGCAACTGTATTGAACATATAATCACTCATTTAATATTTTTTGTTCCCTGTCATTTCGCTGTATTTTCTGTTTGATTTAGCACAGGTTCCCTCTTACGTCATACTCCGAAAGTTCCCTTAGGCATTTGTGCGCATGCGCACTACTCATAAAGGGTGATTTAATAGAGGACGCACAAAAATACAGATTAAAATCATTTATATTTAGGTTAAATATAAGATATGACTTGTAGAGCATGTTAGCTTGCAAATTATGCCCAAGAACATAATTTATTATGCCATATGTCTTACTAACAAGCAACAATGCCTCTAACCACAGGTCACGTACGAAAAATAATGCCCCGTTTAAGGCATATCCACTGAAGGTGTGGAGCGGAAAATGAAAATAAATACGGCCTTTTAAAATGTAAATGTTCCAGCGATTTCATTCCGTCAACCCCTTAGAACACAGCAAGAGCTAAACTCAGGTGTTTGCAAGTAGTTTTATTTAAAACGGAGAGAGCTGCCTTCAGCCAGTGTTTTCTGTTGTACAGACATGAGAGTCAAGGCTCCGAGCTCTCGGTCTGCGAACTACATCACTAAGCCTCTTTTAAAAGCATTTAAATAAAAACAGTCCAGCGACTGTACACAATGTAAACAGATTATCATTTTAAAGAGCTAAGCGCATATGAGCTGTTTTATGTGGTTTACGGATGAGCTTCGGGGCTGGCGTTTCTTCGTCCGTGTTCACAAAACTACTTATTTTAAAGGCATTAAAAAATAAAAAAACACTTCAGCGATTGAACAATAATAGTAGATTAGTGTATTTAAAACGTTAAAATGCTTGCTTATTTGTGCTGCATTTTTGTGGAAACGAATAAGCTAGTAAAGACTGTTTCATATGGTCTCATCGTTTGAACCACGTTAGTTCAACAAAGTACGGCTGTTGTTAAAGACCTCACCAACTAATAACTTATGCTATTTAACTGATTAGAGTTCTCAAAAAAAAATGCAACTGTATTGAACATATAATCACTCATTTAATATTTTTTGTTCCCTGTCATTTCGCTGTATTTTCTGTTTGATTTAGCACAGGTTCCCTCTTACGTCATACTCAGAAAGTTCCCTTAGGCATTTGTGCGCATGCGCACTACTCATAAAGGGTGATTTAATAGAGGACGCACAAAAATACAGATTAAAATCATTTATATTTAGGTTAAATATAAGATATGACTTGTAGAGCATGTTAGCTTGCAAATTATGCCCAAGAACATAATTTATTATGCCATATGTCTTACTAACAAGCAACAATGCCTCTAACCACAGGTCACGTACGAAAAATAATGCCCCGTTTAAGGCATATCCACTGAAGGTGTGGAGCGGAAAATGAAAATAAATACGGCCTTTTAAAATGTAAATGTTCCAGCGATTTCATTCCGTCAACCCCTTAGAACACAGCAAGAGCTAAACTCAGGTGTTTGCAAGTAGTTTTATTTAAAACGGAGAGAGCTGCCTTCAGCCAGTGTTTTCTGTTGTACAGACATGAGAGTCAAGGCTCCGAGCTCTCGGTCTGCGAACTACATCACTAAGCCTCTTTTAAAAGCATTTAAATAAAAACAGTCCAGCGACTGTACACAATGTAAACAGATTATCATTTTAAAGAGCTAAGCGCATATGAGCTGTTTTATGTGGTTTACGGATGAGCTTCGGGGCTGGCGTTTCTTCGTCCGTGTTCACAAAACTACTTATTTTAAAGGCATTAAAAAAAAAAAAAACACTTCAGCGATTGAACAATAATAGTAGATTAGTGTATTTAAAACGTTAAAATGCTTGCTTATTTGTGCTGCATTTTTGTGGAAACGAATAAGCTAGTAAAGACTGTTTCATATGGTCTCATCGTTTGAACCACGTTAGTTCAACAAAGTACGGCTGTTGTTAAAGACCTCACCAACTAATAACTTATGCTATTTAACTGATTAGAGTTCTCAAAAAAAATGCAACTGTATTGAACATATAATCACTCATTTAATATTTTTTGTTCCCTGTCATTTCGCTGTATTTTCTGTTTGATTTAGCACAGGTTCGTCATACTCAGAAAGTTCCCTTAGGCATTTGTGCGCATGCGCACTACTCATAAAGGGTGATTTAATAGAGGACGCACAAAAATACAGATTAAAATCATTTATATTTAGGTTAAATATAAGATATGACTTGTAATGCATGTTAGCTTGCAAATTATGCCCAAGAACATAATTTATTATGCCATATGTCTTACTAACAAGCAACAATGCCTCTAACCACAGGTCACGTACGAAAAATAATGCCCCGTTTAAGGCATTCCACTCCACTGAAGGTGTGGAGCGGAAAATGAAAATAAATACGGCCTTTTAAAATTTAAATGTTCCAGCGATTTCATTCCGTCAACCCCTTAGAACACAGCAAGAGCTAAACTCAGGTGTTTGCAAGTAATTTTATTTAAAACGGAGAGAGCTGCCTTCAGCCAGTGTTTTCTGTTGTACTGACATGAGAGTCAAGGCTCCGAGCTCTCGGTCTGCGAACTACATCACTATGCCTCTTTTAAAAGCATTTAAATAAAAACAGTCCAGCGACTGTACACAATGTAAACAGATTATCATTTTAAAGAGCTAAGCGCATATGAGCTGTTTTATGTGGTTTACGGATGGATGAGCTTCGGGGCTGGCGTTTCTTCGTCCGTGTTCACAAAACTACATATTTTAAAGGCATTAAAATAAATAAATAAATAAAAAAACACTTCAGCGATTGAACAATAATAGTAGATTAGTGTATTTAAAACGTTAAAATGCTTGCTTATTTGTGCTGCATTTATGTGGAAACGAATAAGCTAGTAAAGACTGTTTCATATGGTCTCATCGTTTGAACCACGTTAGTTCAACAAAGTACGGCTGTTGTTAAAGACCTCACCAACTAATAACTTATGCTATTTAACTGATTAGAGTTCTCAAAAAAAATGCAACTGTATTGAACATATAATCACTCATTTAATATTTTTTGTTCCCTGTCATTTCGCTGTATTTTCTGTTTGATTTAGCACAGGTTCCCTCTTACGTCATACTCCGAAAGTTCCCTTAGGCATTTGTGCGCATGCGCACTACTCATAAAGGGTGATTTAATAGAGGACGCACAAAAATACAGATTAAAATCATTTATATTTAGGTTAAATATAAGATATGACTTGTAGAGCATGTTAGCTTGCAAATTATGCCCAAGAACATAATTTATTATGCCATATGTCTTACTAACAAGCAACAATGCCTCTAACCACAGGTCACGTACGAAAAATAATGCCCCGTTTAAGGCATATCCACTGAAGGTGTGGAGCGGAAAATGAAAATAAATACGGCCTTTTAAAATGTAAATGTTCCAGCGATTTCATTCCGTCAACCCCTTAGAACACAGCAAGAGCTAAACTCAGGTGTTTGCAAGTAGTTTTATTTAAAACGGAGAGAGCTGCCTTCAGCCAGTGTTTTCTGTTGTACAGACATGAGAGTCAAGGCTCCGAGCTCTCGGTCTGCGAACTACATCACTAAGCCTCTTTTAAAAGCATTTAAATAAAAACAGTCCAGCGACTGTACACAATGTAAACAGATTATCATTTTAAAGAGCTAAGCGCATATGAGCTGTTTTATGTGGTTTACGGATGAGCTTCGGGGCTGGCGTTTCTTCGTCCGTGTTCACAAAACTATATATTTTAAAGGCATTAAAAAAAAAAAAAACACTTCAGCGATTGAACAATAATAGTAGATTAGTGTATTTAAAACGTTAAAATGCTTGCTTATTTGTGCTGCATTTTTGTGGAAACGAATAAGCTAGTAAAGACTGTTTCATATGGTCTCATCGTTTGAACCACGTTAGTTCAACAAAGTACGGCTGTTGTTAAAGACCTCACCAACTAATAACTTATGCTATTTAACTGATTAGAGTTCTCAAAAAAAATGCAACTGTATTGAACATATAATCACTCATTTAATATTTTTTGTTCCCTGTCATTTCGCTGTATTTTCTGTTTGATTTAGCACAGGTTCCCTCTTACGTCATACTCAGAAAGTTCCCTTAGGCATTTGTGCGCATGCGCACTACTCATAAAGGGTGATTTAATAGAGGACGCACAAAAATACAGATTAAAATCATTTATATTTAGGTTAAATATAAGATATGACTTGTAGAGCATGTTAGCTTGCAAATTATGCCCAAGAACATAATTTATTATGCCATATGTCTTACTAACAAGCAACAATGCCTCTAACCACAGGTCACGTACGAAAAATAATGCCCCGTTTAAGGCATATCCACTGAAGGTGTGGAGCGGAAAATGAAAATAAATACGGCCTTTTAAAATGTAAATGTTCCAGCGATTTCATTCCGTCAACCCCTTAGAACACAGCAAGAGCTAAACTCAGGTGTTTGCAAGTAGTTTTATTTAAAACGGAGAGAGCTGCCTTCAGCCAGTGTTTTCTGTTGTACAGACATGAGAGTCAAGGCTCCGAGCTCTCGGTCTGCGAACTACATCACTAAGCCTCTTTTAAAAGCATTTAAATAAAAACAGTCCAGCGACTGTACACAATGTAAACAGATTATCATTTTAAAGAGCTAAGCGCATATGAGCTGTTTTATGTGGTTTACGGATGAGCTTCGGGGCTGGCGTTTCTTCGTCCGTGTTCACAAAACTACTTATTTTAAAGGCATTAAAAAATAAAAAAACACTTCAGCGATTGAACAATAATAGTAGATTAGTGTATTTAAAACGTTAAAATGCTTGCTTATTTGTGCTGCATTTTTGTGGAAACGAATAAGCTAGTAAAGACTGTTTCATATGGTCTCATCGTTTGAACCACGTTAGTTCAACAAAGTACGGCTGTTGTTAAAGACCTCACCAACTAATAACTTATGCTATTTAACTGATTAGAGTTCTCAAAAAAAATGCAACTGTATTGAACATATAATCACTCATTTAATATTTTTTGTTCCCTGTCATTTCGCTGTATTTTCTGTTTGATTTAGCACAGGTTCCCTCTTACGTCATACTCAGAAAGTTCCCTTAGGCATTTGTGCGCATGCGCACTACTCATAAAGGGTGATTTAATAGAGGACGCACAAAAATACAGATTAAAATCATTTATATTTAGGTTAAATATAAGATATGACTTGTAGAGCATGTTAGCTTGCAAATTATGCCCAAGAACATAATTTATTATGCCATATGTCTTACTAACAAGCAACAATGCCTCTAACCACAGGTCACGTACGAAAAATAATGCCCCGTTTAAGGCATATCCACTGAAGGTGTGGAGCGGAAAATGAAAATAAATACGGCCTTTTAAAATGTAAATGTTCCAGCGATTTCATTCCGTCAACCCCTTAGAACACAGCAAGAGCTAAACTCAGGTGTTTGCAAGTAGTTTTATTTAAAACGGAGAGAGCTGCCTTCAGCCAGTGTTTTCTGTTGTACAGACATGAGAGTCAAGGCTCCGAGCTCTCGGTCTGCGAACTACATCACTAAGCCTCTTTTAAAAGCATTTAAATAAAAACAGTCCAGCGACTGTACACAATGTAAACAGATTATCATTTTAAAGAGCTAAGCGCATATGAGCTGTTTTATGTGGTTTACGGATGAGCTTCGGGGCTGGCGTTTCTTCGTCCGTGTTCACAAAACTACTTATTTTAAAGGCATTAAAAAAAAAAAAAACACTTCAGCGATTGAACAATAATAGTAGATTAGTGTATTTAAAACGTTAAAATGCTTGCTTATTTGTGCTGCATTTTTGTGGAAACGAATAAGCTAGTAAAGACTGTTTCATATGGTCTCATCGTTTGAACCACGTTAGTTCAACAAAGTACGGCTGTTGTTAAAGACCTCACCAACTAATAACTTATGCTATTTAACTGATTAGAGTTCTCAAAAAAAATGCAACTGTATTGAACATATAATCACTCATTTAATATTTTTTGTTCCCTGTCATTTCGCTGTATTTTCTGTTTGATTTAGCACAGGTTCCCTCTTACGTCATACTCCGAAAGTTCCCTTAGGCATTTGTGCGCATGCGCACTACTCATAAAGGGTGATTTAATAGAGGACGCACAAAAATACAGATTAAAATCATTTATATTTAGGTTAAATATAAGATATGACTTGTAGAGCATGTTAGCTTGCAAATTATGCCCAAGAACATAATTTATTATGCCATATGTCTTACTAACAAGCAACAATGCCTCTAACCACAGGTCACGTACGAAAAATAATGCCCCGTTTAAGGCATATCCACTGAAGGTGTGGAGCGGAAAATGAAAATAAATACGGCCTTTTAAAATGTAAATGTTCCAGCGATTTCATTCCGTCAACCCCTTAGAACACAGCAAGAGCTAAACTCAGGTGTTTGCAAGTAGTTTTATTTAAAACGGAGAGAGCTGCCTTCAGCCAGTGTTTTCTGTTGTACAGACATGAGAGTCAAGGCTCCGAGCTCTCGGTCTGCGAACTACATCACTAAGCCTCTTTTAAAAGCATTTAAATAAAAACAGTCCAGCGACTGTACACAATGTAAACAGATTATCATTTTAAAGAGCTAAGCGCATATGAGCTGTTTTATGTGGTTTACGGATGAGCTTCGGGGCTGGCGTTTCTTCGTCCGTGTTCACAAAACTACTTATTTTAAAGGCATTAAAAAAAAAAAAAACACTTCAGCGATTGAACAATAATAGTAGATTAGTGTATTTAAAACGTTAAAATGCTTGCTTATTTGTGCTGCATTTTTGTGGAAACGAATAAGCTAGTAAAGACTGTTTCATATGGTCTCATCGTTTGAACCACGTTAGTTCAACAAAGTACGGCTGTTGTTAAAGACCTCACCAACTAATAACTTATGCTATTTAACTGATTAGAGTTCTCAAAAAAAATGCAACTGTATTGAACATATAATCACTCATTTAATATTTTTTGTTCCCTGTCATTTCGCTGTATTTTCTGTTTGATTTAGCACAGGTTCCCTCTTACGTCATACTCCGAAAGTTCCCTTAGGCATTTGTGCGCATGCGCACTACTCATAAAGGGTGATTTAATAGAGGACGCACAAAAATACAGATTAAAATCATTTATATTTAGGTTAAATATAAGATATGACTTGTAGAGCATGTTAGCTTGCAAATTATGCCCAAGAACATAATTTATTATGCCATATGTCTTACTAACAAGCAACAATGCCTCTAACCACAGGTCACGTACGAAAAATAATGCCCCGTTTAAGGCATATCCACTGAAGGTGTGGAGCGGAAAATGAAAATAAATACGGCCTTTTAAAATGTAAATGTTCCAGCGATTTCATTCCGTCAACCCCTTAGAACACAGCAAGAGCTAAACTCAGGTGTTTGCAAGTAGTTTTATTTAAAACGGAGAGAGCTGCCTTCAGCCAGTGTTTTCTGTTGTACAGACATGAGAGTCAAGGCTCCGAGCTCTCGGTCTGCGAACTACATCACTAAGCCTCTTTTAAAAGCATTTAAATAAAAACAGTCCAGCGACTGTACACAATGTAAACAGATTATCATTTTAAAGAGCTAAGCGCATATGAGCTGTTTTATGTGGTTTACGGATGAGCTTCGGGGCTGGCGTTTCTTCGTCCGTGTTCACAAAACTATATATTTTAAAGGCATTAAAAAAAAAAAAACACTTCAGCGATTGAACAATAATAGTAGATTAGTGTATTTAAAACGTTAAAATGCTTGCTTATTTGTGCTGCATTTTTGTGGAAACGAATAAGCTAGTAAAGACTGTTTCATATGGTCTCATCGTTTGAACCACGTTAGTTCAACAAAGTACGGCTGTTGTTAAAGACCTCACCAACTAATAACTTATGCTATTTAACTGATTAGAGTTCTCAAAAAAAATGCAACTGTATTGAACATATAATCACTCATTTAATATTTTTTGTTCCCTGTCATTTCGCTGTATTTTCTGTTTGATTTAGCACAGGTTCGTCATACTCAGAAAGTTCCCTTAGGCATTTGTGCGCATGCGCACTACTCATAAAGGGTGATTTAATAGAGGACGCACAAAAATACAGATTAAAATCATTTATATTTAGGTTAAATATAAGATATGACTTGTAATGCATGTTAGCTTGCAAATTATGCCCAAGAACATAATTTATTATGCCATATGTCTTACTAACAAGCAACAATGCCTCTAACCACAGGTCACGTACGAAAAATAATGCCCCGTTTAAGGCATTCCACTCCACTGAAGGTGTGGAGCGGAAAATGAAAATAAATACGGCCTTTTAAAATTTAAATGTTCCAGCGATTTCATTCCGTCAACCCCTTAGAACACAGCAAGAGCTAAACTCAGGTGTTTGCAAGTAATTTTATTTAAAACGGAGAGAGCTGCCTTCAGCCAGTGTTTTCTGTTGTACAGACATGAGAGTCAAGGCTCCGAGCTCTCGGTCTGCGAACTACATCACTAAGCCTCTTTTAAAAGCATTTAAATAAAAACAGTCCAGCGACTGTACACAATGTAAACAGATTATCATTTTAAAGAGCTAAGCGCATATGAGCTGTTTTATGTGGTTTACGGATGAGCTTCGGGGCTGGCGTTTCTTCGTCCGTGTTCACAAAACTACATATTTTAAAGGCATTAAAAAAAATAAAAAAAAATAAAAAACACTTCAGCGATTGAACAATAATAGTAGATTAGTGTATTTAAAACGTTAAAATGCTTGCTTATTTGTGCTGCATTTTTGTGGAAACGAATAAGCTAGTAAAGACTGTTTCATATGGTCTCATCGTTTGAACCACGTTAGTTCAACAAAGTACGGCTGTTGTTAAAGACCTCACCAACTAATAACTTATGCTATTTAACTGATTAGAGTTCTCAAAAAAATGCAACTGTATTGAACATATAATCACTCATTTAATATTTTTTGTTCCCTGTCATTTCGCTGTATTTTCTGTTTGATTTAGCACAGGTTCCCTCTTACGTCATACTCCGAAAGTTCCCTTAGGCATTTGTGCGCATGCGCACTACTCATAAAGGGTGATTTAATAGAGGACGCACAAAAATACAGATTAAAATCATTTACATTTAGGTTAAATATAAGATATGACTTGTAGTGCATGTTAGCTTGCAAATTATGCCCAAGAACATAATTTATTATGCCATATGTCTTACTAACAAGCAACAATGCCTCTAACCACAGGTCACGTACGAAAAATAATGCCCCGTTTAAGGCATTCCACTCCACTGAAGGTGTGGAGCGGAAAATGAAAATAAATACGGCCTTTTAAAATTTAAATGTTCCAGCGATTTCATTCCGTCAACCCCTTAGAACACAGCAAGAGCTAAACTCAGGTGTTTGCAAGTAGTTTTATTTAAAACGGAGAGAGCTGCCTTCAGCCAGTGTTTTCTGTTGTACTGACATGAGAGTCAAGGCTCCGAGCTCTCGGTCTGCGAACTACATCACTAAGCCTCTTTTAAAAGTATTTAAATAAAAACAGTCCAGCGACTGTACACAATGTAAACAGATTATCTTTTTAAAGAGCTAAGCGCATATGAGCTGTTTTATGTGGTTTACGGATGAGCTTCGGGGCTGGCGTTTCTTCGTCCGTGTTCACAAAACTACATATTTTAAAGGCATTAAAATAAATAAATAAATAAAAAAACACTTCAGCGATTGAACAATAATAGTAGATTAGTGTATTTAAAACGTTAAAATGCTTGCTTATTTGTGCTGCATTTATGTGGAAACGAATAAGCTAGTAAAGACTGTTTCATATGGTCTCATCGTTTGAACCACGTTAGTTCAACAAAGTACGGCTGTTGTTAAAGACCTCACCAACTAATAACTTATGCTATTTAACTGATTAGAGTTCTCAAAAAAAATGCAACTGTATTGAACATATAATCACTCATTTAATATTTTTTGTTCCCTGTCATTTCGCTGTATTTTCTGTTTGATTTAGCACAGGTTCCCTCTTACGTCATACTCCGAAAGTTCCCTTAGGCATTTGTGCGCATGCGCACTACTCATAAAGGGTGATTTAATAGAGGACGCACAAAAATACAGATTAAAATCATTTATATTTAGGTTAAATATAAGATATGACTTGTAGAGCATGTTAGCTTGCAAATTATGCCCAAGAACATAATTTATTATGCCATATGTCTTACTAACAAGCAACAATGCCTCTAACCACAGGTCACGTACGAAAAATAATGCCCCGTTTAAGGCATATCCACTGAAGGTGTGGAGCGGAAAATGAAAATAAATACGGCCTTTTAAAATGTAAATGTTCCAGCGATTTCATTCCGTCAACCCCTTAGAACACAGCAAGAGCTAAACTCAGGTGTTTGCAAGTAGTTTTATTTAAAACGGAGAGAGCTGCCTTCAGCCAGTGTTTTCTGTTGTACAGACATGAGAGTCAAGGCTCCGAGCTCTCGGTCTGCGAACTACATCACTAAGCCTCTTTTAAAAGCATTTAAATAAAAACAGTCCAGCGACTGTACACAATGTAAACAGATTATCATTTTAAAGAGCTAAGCGCATATGAGCTGTTTTATGTGGTTTACGGATGAGCTTCGGGGCTGGCGTTTCTTCGTCCGTGTTCACAAAACTATATATTTTAAAGGCATTAAAAAAAAAAAAAAACACTTCAGCGATTGAACAATAATAGTAGATTAGTGTATTTAAAACGTTAAAATGCTTGCTTATTTGTGCTGCATTTTTGTGGAAACGAATAAGCTAGTAAAGACTGTTTCATATGGTCTCATCGTTTGAACCACGTTAGTTCAACAAAGTACGGCTGTTGTTAAAGACCTCACCAACTAATAACTTATGCTATTTAACTGATTAGAGTTCTCAAAAAAAATGCAACTGTATTGAACATATAATCACTCATTTAATATTTTTTGTTCCCTGTCATTTCGCTGTATTTTCTGTTTGATTTAGCACAGGTTCCCTCTTACGTCATACTCAGAAAGTTCCCTTAGGCATTTGTGCGCATGCGCACTACTCATAAAGGGTGATTTAATAGAGGACGCACAAAAATACAGATTAAAATCATTTATATTTAGGTTAAATATAAGATATGACTTGTAGAGCATGTTAGCTTGCAAATTATGCCCAAGAACATAATTTATTATGCCATATGTCTTACTAACAAGCAACAATGCCTCTAACCACAGGTCACGTACGAAAAATAATGCCCCGTTTAAGGCATATCCACTGAAGGTGTGGAGCGGAAAATGAAAATAAATACGGCCTTTTAAAATGTAAATGTTCCAGCGATTTCATTCCGTCAACCCCTTAGAACACAGCAAGAGCTAAACTCAGGTGTTTGCAAGTAGTTTTATTTAAAACGGAGAGAGCTGCCTTCAGCCAGTGTTTTCTGTTGTACTGACATGAGAGTCAAGGCTCCGAGCTCTCGGTCTGCGAACTACATCACTAAGCCTCTTTTAAAAGCATTTAAATAAAAACAGTCCAGCGACTGTACACAATGTAAACAGATTATCATTTTAAAGAGCTAAGCGCATATGAGCTGTTTTATGTGGTTTACGGATGAGCTTCGGGGCTGGCGTTTCTTCGTCCGTGTTCACAAAACTACTTATTTTAAAGGCATTAAAAAAAAAAAAAACACTTCAGCGATTGAACAATAATAGTAGATTAGTGTATTTAAAACGTTAAAATGCTTGCTTATTTGTGCTGCATTTTTGTGGAAACGAATAAGCTAGTAAAGACTGTTTCATATGGTCTCATCGTTTGAACCACGTTAGTTCAACAAAGTACGGCTGTTGTTAAAGACCTCACCAACTAATAACTTATGCTATTTAACTGATTAGAGTTCTCAAAAAAAATGCAACTGTATTGAACATATAATCACTCATTTAATATTTTTTGTTCCCTGTCATTTCGCTGTATTTTCTGTTTGATTTAGCACAGGTTCCCTCTTACGTCATACTCCGAAAGTTCCCTTAGGCATTTGTGCGCATGCGCACTACTCATAAAGGGTGATTTAATAGAGGACGCACAAAAATACAGATTAAAATCATTTATATTTAGGTTAAATATAAGATATGACTTGTAGAGCATGTTAGCTTGCAAATTATGCCCAAGAACATAATTTATTATGCCATATGTCTTACTAACAAGCAACAATGCCTCTAACCACAGGTCACGTACGAAAAATAATGCCCCGTTTAAGGCATATCCACTGAAGGTGTGGAGCGGAAAATGAAAATAAATACGGCCTTTTAAAATGTAAATGTTCCAGCGATTTCATTCCGTCAACCCCTTAGAACACAGCAAGAGCTAAACTCAGGTGTTTGCAAGTAGTTTTATTTAAAACGGAGAGAGCTGCCTTCAGCCAGTGTTTTCTGTTGTACAGACATGAGAGTCAAGGCTCCGAGCTCTCGGTCTGCGAACTACATCACTAAGCCTCTTTTAAAAGCATTTAAATAAAAACAGTCCAGCGACTGTACACAATGTAAACAGATTATCATTTTAAAGAGCTAAGCGCATATGAGCTGTTTTATGTGGTTTACGGATGAGCTTCGGGGCTGGCGTTTCTTCGTCCGTGTTCACAAAACTATATATTTTAAAGGCATTAAAAAAAAAAAAAACACTTCAGCGATTGAACAATAATAGTAGATTAGTGTATTTAAAACGTTAAAATGCTTGCTTATTTGTGCTGCATTTTTGTGGAAACGAATAAGCTAGTAAAGACTGTTTCATATGGTCTCATCGTTTGAACCACGTTAGTTCAACAAAGTACGGCTGTTGTTAAAGACCTCACCAACTAATAACTTATGCTATTTAACTGATTAGAGTTCTCAAAAAAATGCAACTGTATTGAACATATAATCACTCATTTAATATTTTTTGTTCCCTGTCATTTCGCTGTATTTTCTGTTTGATTTAGCACAGGTTCCCTCTTACGTCATACTCCGAAAGTTCCCTTAGGCATTTGTGCGCATGCGCACTACTCATAAAGGGTGATTTAATAGAGGACGCACAAAAATACAGATTAAAATCATTTACATTTAGGTTAAATATAAGATATGACTTGTAGTGCATGTTAGCTTGCAAATTATGCCCAAGAACATAATTTATTATGCCATATGTCTTACTAACAAGCAACAATGCCTCTAACCACAGGTCACGTACGAAAAATAATGCCCCGTTTAAGGCATTCCACTCCACTGAAGGTGTGGAGCGGAAAATGAAAATAAATACGGCCTTTTAAAATTTAAATGTTCCAGCGATTTCATTCCGTCAACCCCTTAGAACACAGCAAGAGCTAAACTCAGGTGTTTGCAAGTAGTTTTATTTAAAACGGAGAGAGCTGCCTTCAGCCAGTGTTTTCTGTTGTACTGACATGAGAGTCAAGGCTCCGAGCTCTCGGTCTGCGAACTACATCACTAAGCCTCTTTTAAAAGTATTTAAATAAAAACAGTCCAGCGACTGTACACAATGTAAACAGATTATCTTTTTAAAGAGCTAAGCGCATATGAGCTGTTTTATGTGGTTTACGGATGAGCTTCGGGGCTGGCGTTTCTTCGTCCGTGTTCACAAAACTACATATTTTAAAGGCATTAAAATAAATAAATAAATAAAAAAACACTTCAGCGATTGAACAATAATAGTAGATTAGTGTATTTAAAACGTTAAAATGCTTGCTTATTTGTGCTGCATTTATGTGGAAACGAATAAGCTAGTAAAGACTGTTTCATATGGTCTCATCGTTTGAACCACGTTAGTTCAACAAAGTACGGCTGTTGTTAAAGACCTCACCAACTAATAACTTATGCTATTTAACTGATTAGAGTTCTCAAAAAAAATGCAACTGTATTGAACATATAATCACTCATTTAATATTTTTTGTTCCCTGTCATTTCGCTGTATTTTCTGTTTGATTTAGCACAGGTTCCCTCTTACGTCATACTCCGAAAGTTCCCTTAGGCATTTGTGCGCATGCGCACTACTCATAAAGGGTGATTTAATAGAGGACGCACAAAAATACAGATTAAAATCATTTATATTTAGGTTAAATATAAGATATGACTTGTAGAGCATGTTAGCTTGCAAATTATGCCCAAGAACATAATTTATTATGCCATATGTCTTACTAACAAGCAACAATGCCTCTAACCACAGGTCACGTACGAAAAATAATGCCCCGTTTAAGGCATATCCACTGAAGGTGTGGAGCGGAAAATGAAAATAAATACGGCCTTTTAAAATGTAAATGTTCCAGCGATTTCATTCCGTCAACCCCTTAGAACACAGCAAGAGCTAAACTCAGGTGTTTGCAAGTAGTTTTATTTAAAACGGAGAGAGCTGCCTTCAGCCAGTGTTTTCTGTTGTACAGACATGAGAGTCAAGGCTCCGAGCTCTCGGTCTGCGAACTACATCACTAAGCCTCTTTTAAAAGCATTTAAATAAAAACAGTCCAGCGACTGTACACAATGTAAACAGATTATCATTTTAAAGAGCTAAGCGCATATGAGCTGTTTTATGTGGTTTACGGATGAGCTTCGGGGCTGGCGTTTCTTCGTCCGTGTTCACAAAACTATATATTTTAAAGGCATTAAAAAAAAAAAAAAACACTTCAGCGATTGAACAATAATAGTAGATTAGTGTATTTAAAACGTTAAAATGCTTGCTTATTTGTGCTGCATTTTTGTGGAAACGAATAAGCTAGTAAAGACTGTTTCATATGGTCTCATCGTTTGAACCACGTTAGTTCAACAAAGTACGGCTGTTGTTAAAGACCTCACCAACTAATAACTTATGCTATTTAACTGATTAGAGTTCTCAAAAAAAATGCAACTGTATTGAACATATAATCACTCATTTAATATTTTTTGTTCCCTGTCATTTCGCTGTATTTTCTGTTTGATTTAGCACAGGTTCCCTCTTACGTCATACTCAGAAAGTTCCCTTAGGCATTTGTGCGCATGCGCACTACTCATAAAGGGTGATTTAATAGAGGACGCACAAAAATACAGATTAAAATCATTTATATTTAGGTTAAATATAAGATATGACTTGTAGAGCATGTTAGCTTGCAAATTATGCCCAAGAACATAATTTATTATGCCATATGTCTTACTAACAAGCAACAATGCCTCTAACCACAGGTCACGTACGAAAAATAATGCCCCGTTTAAGGCATATCCACTGAAGGTGTGGAGCGGAAAATGAAAATAAATACGGCCTTTTAAAATGTAAATGTTCCAGCGATTTCATTCCGTCAACCCCTTAGAACACAGCAAGAGCTAAACTCAGGTGTTTGCAAGTAGTTTTATTTAAAACGGAGAGAGCTGCCTTCAGCCAGTGTTTTCTGTTGTACTGACATGAGAGTCAAGGCTCCGAGCTCTCGGTCTGCGAACTACATCACTAAGCCTCTTTTAAAAGCATTTAAATAAAAACAGTCCAGCGACTGTACACAATGTAAACAGATTATCATTTTAAAGAGCTAAGCGCATATGAGCTGTTTTATGTGGTTTACGGATGAGCTTCGGGGCTGGCGTTTCTTCGTCCGTGTTCACAAAACTACTTATTTTAAAGGCATTAAAAAAAAAAAAAACACTTCAGCGATTGAACAATAATAGTAGATTAGTGTATTTAAAACGTTAAAATGCTTGCTTATTTGTGCTGCATTTTTGTGGAAACGAATAAGCTAGTAAAGACTGTTTCATATGGTCTCATCGTTTGAACCACGTTAGTTCAACAAAGTACGGCTGTTGTTAAAGACCTCACCAACTAATAACTTATGCTATTTAACTGATTAGAGTTCTCAAAAAAAATGCAACTGTATTGAACATATAATCACTCATTTAATATTTTTTGTTCCCTGTCATTTCGCTGTATTTTCTGTTTGATTTAGCACAGGTTCCCTCTTACGTCATACTCCGAAAGTTCCCTTAGGCATTTGTGCGCATGCGCACTACTCATAAAGGGTGATTTAATAGAGGACGCACAAAAATACAGATTAAAATCATTTATATTTAGGTTAAATATAAGATATGACTTGTAGAGCATGTTAGCTTGCAAATTATGCCCAAGAACATAATTTATTATGCCATATGTCTTACTAACAAGCAACAATGCCTCTAACCACAGGTCACGTACGAAAAATAATGCCCCGTTTAAGGCATATCCACTGAAGGTGTGGAGCGGAAAATGAAAATAAATACGGCCTTTTAAAATGTAAATGTTCCAGCGATTTCATTCCGTCAACCCCTTAGAACACAGCAAGAGCTAAACTCAGGTGTTTGCAAGTAGTTTTATTTAAAACGGAGAGAGCTGCCTTCAGCCAGTGTTTTCTGTTGTACAGACATGAGAGTCAAGGCTCCGAGCTCTCGGTCTGCGAACTACATCACTAAGCCTCTTTTAAAAGCATTTAAATAAAAACAGTCCAGCGACTGTACACAATGTAAACAGATTATCATTTTAAAGAGCTAAGCGCATATGAGCTGTTTTATGTGGTTTACGGATGAGCTTCGGGGCTGGCGTTTCTTCGTCCGTGTTCACAAAACTATATATTTTAAAGGCATTAAAAAAAAAAAAACACTTCAGCGATTGAACAATAATAGTAGATTAGTGTATTTAAAACGTTAAAATGCTTGCTTATTTGTGCTGCATTTTTGTGGAAACGAATAAGCTAGTAAAGACTGTTTCATATGGTCTCATCGTTTGAACCACGTTAGTTCAACAAAGTACGGCTGTTGTTAAAGACCTCACCAACTAATAACTTATGCTATTTAACTGATTAGAGTTCTCAAAAAAAATGCAACTGTATTGAACATATAATCACTCATTTAATATTTTTTGTTCCCTGTCATTTCGCTGTATTTTCTGTTTGATTTAGCACAGGTTCCCTCTTACGTCATACTCAGAAAGTTCCCTTAGGCATTTGTGCGCATGCGCACTACTCATAAAGGGTGATTTAATAGAGGACGCACAAAAATACAGATTAAAATCATTTATATTTAGGTTAAATATAAGATATGACTTGTAGAGCATGTTAGCTTGCAAATTATGCCCAAGAACATAATTTATTATGCCATATGTCTTACTAACAAGCAACAATGCCTCTAACCACAGGTCACGTACGAAAAATAATGCCCCGTTTAAGGCATATCCACTGAAGGTGTGGAGCGGAAAATGAAAATAAATACGGCCTTTTAAAATGTAAATGTTCCAGCGATTTCATTCCGTCAACCCCTTAGAACACAGCAAGAGCTAAACTCAGGTGTTTGCAAGTAGTTTTATTTAAAACGGAGAGAGCTGCCTTCAGCCAGTGTTTTCTGTTGTACAGACATGAGAGTCAAGGCTCCGAGCTCTCGGTCTGCGAACTACATCACTAAGCCTCTTTTAAAAGCATTTAAATAAAAACAGTCCAGCGACTGTACACAATGTAAACAGATTATCATTTTAAAGAGCTAAGCGCATATGAGCTGTTTTATGTGGTTTACGGATGAGCTTCGGGGCTGGCGTTTCTTCGTCCGTGTTCACAAAACTACTTATTTTAAAGGCATTAAAAAAAAAAAAAACACTTCAGCGATTGAACAATAATAGTAGATTAGTGTATTTAAAACGTTAAAATGCTTGCTTATTTGTGCTGCATTTTTGTGGAAACGAATAAGCTAGTAAAGACTGTTTCATATGGTCTCATCGTTTGAACCACGTTAGTTCAACAAAGTACGGCTGTTGTTAAAGACCTCACCAACTAATAACTTATGCTATTTAACTGATTAGAGTTCTCAAAAAAAATGCAACTGTATTGAACATATAATCACTCATTTAATATTTTTTGTTCCCTGTCATTTCGCTGTATTTTCTGTTTGATTTAGCACAGGTTCCCTCTTACGTCATACTCAGAAAGTTCCCTTAGGCATTTGTGCGCATGCGCACTACTCATAAAGGGTGATTTAATAGAGGACGCACAAAAATACAGATTAAAATCATTTATATTTAGGTTAAATATAAGATATGACTTGTAGAGCATGTTAGCTTGCAAATTATGCCCAAGAACATAATTTATTATGCCATATGTCTTACTAACAAGCAACAATGCCTCTAACCACAGGTCACGTACGAAAAATAATGCCCCGTTTAAGGCATATCCACTGAAGGTGTGGAGCGGAAAATGAAAATAAATACGGCCTTTTAAAATGTAAATGTTCCAGCGATTTCATTCCGTCAACCCCTTAGAACACAGCAAGAGCTAAACTCAGGTGTTTGCAAGTAGTTTTATTTAAAACGGAGAGAGCTGCCTTCAGCCAGTGTTTTCTGTTGTACAGACATGAGAGTCAAGGCTCCGAGCTCTCGGTCTGCGAACTACATCACTAAGCCTCTTTTAAAAGCATTTAAATAAAAACAGTCCAGCGACTGTACACAATGTAAACAGATTATCATTTTAAAGAGCTAAGCGCATATGAGCTGTTTTATGTGGTTTACGGATGAGCTTCGGGGCTGGCGTTTCTTCGTCCGTGTTCACAAAACTACTTATTTTAAAGGCATTAAAAAAAAAAAAAACACTTCAGCGATTGAACAATAATAGTAGATTAGTGTATTTAAAACGTTAAAATGCTTGCTTATTTGTGCTGCATTTTTGTGGAAACGAATAAGCTAGTAAAGACTGTTTCATATGGTCTCATCGTTTGAACCACGTTAGTTCAACAAAGTACGGCTGTTGTTAAAGACCTCACCAACTAATAACTTATGCTATTTAACTGATTAGAGTTCTCAAAAAAAATGCAACTGTATTGAACATATAATCACTCATTTAATATTTTTTGTTCCCTGTCATTTCGCTGTATTTTCTGTTTGATTTAGCACAGGTTCCCTCTTACGTCATACTCCGAAAGTTCCCTTAGGCATTTGTGCGCATGCGCACTACTCATAAAGGGTGATTTAATAGAGGACGCACAAAAATACAGATTAAAATCATTTATATTTAGGTTAAATATAAGATATGACTTGTAGAGCATGTTAGCTTGCAAATTATGCCCAAGAACATAATTTATTATGCCATATGTCTTACTAACAAGCAACAATGCCTCTAACCACAGGTCACGTACGAAAAATAATGCCCCGTTTAAGGCATATCCACTGAAGGTGTGGAGCGGAAAATGAAAATAAATACGGCCTTTTAAAATGTAAATGTTCCAGCGATTTCATTCCGTCAACCCCTTAGAACACAGCAAGAGCTAAACTCAGGTGTTTGCAAGTAGTTTTATTTAAAACGGAGAGAGCTGCCTTCAGCCAGTGTTTTCTGTTGTACAGACATGAGAGTCAAGGCTCCGAGCTCTCGGTCTGCGAACTACATCACTAAGCCTCTTTTAAAAGCATTTAAATAAAAACAGTCCAGCGACTGTACACAATGTAAACAGATTATCATTTTAAAGAGCTAAGCGCATATGAGCTGTTTTATGTGGTTTACGGATGAGCTTCGGGGCTGGCGTTTCTTCGTCCGTGTTCACAAAACTACTTATTTTAAAGGCATTAAAAAAAAAAAAAACACTTCAGCGATTGAACAATAATAGTAGATTAGTGTATTTAAAACGTTAAAATGCTTGCTTATTTGTGCTGCATTTTTGTGGAAACGAATAAGCTAGTAAAGACTGTTTCATATGGTCTCATCGTTTGAACCACGTTAGTTCAACAAAGTACGGCTGTTGTTAAAGACCTCACCAACTAATAACTTATGCTATTTAACTGATTAGAGTTCTCAAAAAAAATGCAACTGTATTGAACATATAATCACTCATTTAATATTTTTTGTTCCCTGTCATTTCGCTGTATTTTCTGTTTGATTTAGCACAGGTTCCCTCTTACGTCATACTCCGAAAGTTCCCTTAGGCATTTGTGCGCATGCGCACTACTCATAAAGGGTGATTTAATAGAGGACGCACAAAAATACAGATTAAAATCATTTATATTTAGGTTAAATATAAGATATGACTTGTAGAGCATGTTAGCTTGCAAATTATGCCCAAGAACATAATTTATTATGCCATATGTCTTACTAACAAGCAACAATGCCTCTAACCACAGGTCACGTACGAAAAATAATGCCCCGTTTAAGGCATATCCACTGAAGGTGTGGAGCGGAAAATGAAAATAAATACGGCCTTTTAAAATGTAAATGTTCCAGCGATTTCATTCCGTCAACCCCTTAGAACACAGCAAGAGCTAAACTCAGGTGTTTGCAAGTAGTTTTATTTAAAACGGAGAGAGCTGCCTTCAGCCAGTGTTTTCTGTTGTACAGACATGAGAGTCAAGGCTCCGAGCTCTCGGTCTGCGAACTACATCACTAAGCCTCTTTTAAAAGCATTTAAATAAAAACAGTCCAGCGACTGTACACAATGTAAACAGATTATCATTTTAAAGAGCTAAGCGCATATGAGCTGTTTTATGTGGTTTACGGATGAGCTTCGGGGCTGGCGTTTCTTCGTCCGTGTTCACAAAACTATATATTTTAAAGGCATTAAAAAAAAAAAAAACACTTCAGCGATTGAACAATAATAGTAGATTAGTGTATTTAAAACGTTAAAATGCTTGCTTATTTGTGCTGCATTTTTGTGGAAACGAATAAGCTAGTAAAGACTGTTTCATATGGTCTCATCGTTTGAACCACGTTAGTTCAACAAAGTACGGCTGTTGTTAAAGACCTCACCAACTAATAACTTATGCTATTTAACTGATTAGAGTTCTCAAAAAAAATGCAACTGTATTGAACATATAATCACTCATTTAATATTTTTTGTTCCCTGTCATTTCGCTGTATTTTCTGTTTGATTTAGCACAGGTTCGTCATACTCAGAAAGTTCCCTTAGGCATTTGTGCGCATGCGCACTACTCATAAAGGGTGATTTAATAGAGGACGCACAAAAATACAGATTAAAATAATTTATATTTAGGTTAAATATAAGATATGACTTGTAATGCATGTTAGCTTGCAAATTATGCCCAAGAACATAATTTATTATGCCATATGTCTTACTAACAAGCAACAATGCCTCTAACCACAGGTCACGTACGAAAAATAATGCCCCGTTTAAGGCATTCCACTCCACTGAAGGTGTGGAGCGGAAAATGAAAATAAATACGGCCTTTTAAAATTTAAATGTTCCAGCGATTTCATTCCGTCAACCCCTTAGAACACAGCAAGAGCTAAACTCAGGTGTTTGCAAGTAATTTTATTTAAAACGGAGAGAGCTGCCTTCAGCCAGTGTTTTCTGTTGTACAGACATGAGAGTCAAGGCTCCGAGCTCTCGGTCTGCGAACTACATCACTAAGCCTCTTTTAAAAGCATTTAAATAAAAACAGTCCAGCGACTGTACACAATGTAAACAGATTATCATTTTACAGAGCTAAGCGCATATGAGCTGTTTTATGTGGTTTACGGATGAGCTTCGGGGCTGGCGTTTCTTCGTCCGTGTTCACAAAACTACATATTTTAAAGGCATTAAAAAAAATAAAAAAAAATAAAAAACACTTCAGCGATTGAACAATAATAGTAGATTAGTGTATTTAAAACGTTAAAATGCTTGCTTATTTGTGCTGCATTTTTGTGGAAACGAATAAGCTAGTAAAGACTGTTTCATATGGTCTCATCGTTTGAACCACGTTAGTTCAACAAAGTACGGCTGTTGTTAAAGACCTCACCAACTAATAACTTATGCTATTTAACTGATTAGAGTTCTCAAAAAAATGCAACTGTATTGAACATATAATCACTCATTTAATATTTTTTGTTCCCTGTCATTTCGCTGTATTTTCTGTTTGATTTAGCACAGGTTCCCTCTTACGTCATACTCCGAAAGTTCCCTTAGGCATTTGTGCGCATGCGCACTACTCATAAAGGGTGATTTAATAGAGGACGCACAAAAATACAGATTAAAATCATTTACATTTAGGTTAAATATAAGATATGACTTGTAGTGCATGTTAGCTTGCAAATTATGCCCAAGAACATAATTTATTATGCCATATGTCTTACTAACAAGCAACAATGCCTCTAACCACAGGTCACGTACGAAAAATAATGCCCCGTTTAAGGCATTCCACTCCACTGAAGGTGTGGAGCGGAAAATGAAAATAAATACGGCCTTTTAAAATTTAAATGTTCCAGCGATTTCATTCCGTCAACCCCTTAGAACACAGCAAGAGCTAAACTCAGGTGTTTGCAAGTAGTTTTATTTAAAACGGAGAGAGCTGCCTTCAGCCAGTGTTTTCTGTTGTACTGACATGAGAGTCAAGGCTCCGAGCTCTCGGTCTGCGAACTACATCACTAAGCCTCTTTTAAAAGTATTTAAATAAAAACAGTCCAGCGACTGTACACAATGTAAACAGATTATCTTTTTAAAGAGCTAAGCGCATATGAGCTGTTTTATGTGGTTTACGGATGAGCTTCGGGGCTGGCGTTTCTTCGTCCGTGTTCACAAAACTACATATTTTAAAGGCATTAAAATAAATAAATAAATAAAAAAACACTTCAGCGATTGAACAATAATAGTAGATTAGTGTATTTAAAACGTTAAAATGCTTGCTTATTTGTGCTGCATTTATGTGGAAACGAATAAGCTAGTAAAGACTGTTTCATATGGTCTCATCGTTTGAACCACGTTAGTTCAACAAAGTACGGCTGTTGTTAAAGACCTCACCAACTAATAACTTATGCTATTTAACTGATTAGAGTTCTCAAAAAAAATGCAACTGTATTGAACATATAATCACTCATTTAATATTTTTTGTTCCCTGTCATTTCGCTGTATTTTCTGTTTGATTTAGCACAGGTTCCCTCTTACGTCATACTCCGAAAGTTCCCTTAGGCATTTGTGCGCATGCGCACTACTCATAAAGGGTGATTTAATAGAGGACGCACAAAAATACAGATTAAAATCATTTATATTTAGGTTAAATATAAGATATGACTTGTAGAGCATGTTAGCTTGCAAATTATGCCCAAGAACATAATTTATTATGCCATATGTCTTACTAACAAGCAACAATGCCTCTAACCACAGGTCACGTACGAAAAATAATGCCCCGTTTAAGGCATATCCACTGAAGGTGTGGAGCGGAAAATGAAAATAAATACGGCCTTTTAAAATGTAAATGTTCCAGCGATTTCATTCCGTCAACCCCTTAGAACACAGCAAGAGCTAAACTCAGGTGTTTGCAAGTAGTTTTATTTAAAACGGAGAGAGCTGCCTTCAGCCAGTGTTTTCTGTTGTACAGACATGAGAGTCAAGGCTCCGAGCTCTCGGTCTGCGAACTACATCACTAAGCCTCTTTTAAAAGCATTTAAATAAAAACAGTCCAGCGACTGTACACAATGTAAACAGATTATCATTTTAAAGAGCTAAGCGCATATGAGCTGTTTTATGTGGTTTACGGATGAGCTTCGGGGCTGGCGTTTCTTCGTCCGTGTTCACAAAACTATATATTTTAAAGGCATTAAAAAAAAAAAAAAACACTTCAGCGATTGAACAATAATAGTAGATTAGTGTATTTAAAACGTTAAAATGCTTGCTTATTTGTGCTGCATTTTTGTGGAAACGAATAAGCTAGTAAAGACTGTTTCATATGGTCTCATCGTTTGAACCACGTTAGTTCAACAAAGTACGGCTGTTGTTAAAGACCTCACCAACTAATAACTTATGCTATTTAACTGATTAGAGTTCTCAAAAAAAATGCAACTGTATTGAACATATAATCACTCATTTAATATTTTTTGTTCCCTGTCATTTCGCTGTATTTTCTGTTTGATTTAGCACAGGTTCCCTCTTACGTCATACTCAGAAAGTTCCCTTAGGCATTTGTGCGCATGCGCACTACTCATAAAGGGTGATTTAATAGAGGACGCACAAAAATACAGATTAAAATCATTTATATTTAGGTTAAATATAAGATATGACTTGTAGAGCATGTTAGCTTGCAAATTATGCCCAAGAACATAATTTATTATGCCATATGTCTTACTAACAAGCAACAATGCCTCTAACCACAGGTCACGTACGAAAAATAATGCCCCGTTTAAGGCATATCCACTGAAGGTGTGGAGCGGAAAATGAAAATAAATACGGCCTTTTAAAATGTAAATGTTCCAGCGATTTCATTCCGTCAACCCCTTAGAACACAGCAAGAGCTAAACTCAGGTGTTTGCAAGTAGTTTTATTTAAAACGGAGAGAGCTGCCTTCAGCCAGTGTTTTCTGTTGTACAGACATGAGAGTCAAGGCTCCGAGCTCTCGGTCTGCGAACTACATCACTAAGCCTCTTTTAAAAGCATTTAAATAAAAACAGTCCAGCGACTGTACACAATGTAAACAGATTATCATTTTAAAGAGCTAAGCGCATATGAGCTGTTTTATGTGGTTTACGGATGAGCTTCGGGGCTGGCGTTTCTTCGTCCGTGTTCACAAAACTACTTATTTTAAAGGCATTAAAAAAAAAAAAAACACTTCAGCGATTGAACAATAATAGTAGATTAGTGTATTTAAAACGTTAAAATGCTTGCTTATTTGTGCTGCATTTTTGTGGAAACGAATAAGCTAGTAAAGACTGTTTCATATGGTCTCATCGTTTGAACCACGTTAGTTCAACAAAGTACGGCTGTTGTTAAAGACCTCACCAACTAATAACTTATGCTATTTAACTGATTAGAGTTCTCAAAAAAAATGCAACTGTATTGAACATATAATCACTCATTTAATATTTTTTGTTCCCTGTCATTTCGCTGTATTTTCTGTTTGATTTAGCACAGGTTCCCTCTTACGTCATACTCCGAAAGTTCCCTTAGGCATTTGTGCGCATGCGCACTACTCATAAAGGGTGATTTAATAGAGGACGCACAAAAATACAGATTAAAATCATTTATATTTAGGTTAAATATAAGATATGACTTGTAGAGCATGTTAGCTTGCAAATTATGCCCAAGAACATAATTTATTATGCCATATGTCTTACTAACAAGCAACAATGCCTCTAACCACAGGTCACGTACGAAAAATAATGCCCCGTTTAAGGCATATCCACTGAAGGTGTGGAGCGGAAAATGAAAATAAATACGGCCTTTTAAAATGTAAATGTTCCAGCGATTTCATTCCGTCAACCCCTTAGAACACAGCAAGAGCTAAACTCAGGTGTTTGCAAGTAGTTTTATTTAAAACGGAGAGAGCTGCCTTCAGCCAGTGTTTTCTGTTGTACAGACATGAGAGTCAAGGCTCCGAGCTCTCGGTCTGCGAACTACATCACTAAGCCTCTTTTAAAAGCATTTAAATAAAAACAGTCCAGCGACTGTACACAATGTAAACAGATTATCATTTTAAAGAGCTAAGCGCATATGAGCTGTTTTATGTGGTTTACGGATGAGCTTCGGGGCTGGCGTTTCTTCGTCCGTGTTCACAAAACTACTTATTTTAAAGGCATTAAAAAAAAAAAAAACACTTCAGCGATTGAACAATAATAGTAGATTAGTGTATTTAAAACGTTAAAATGCTTGCTTATTTGTGCTGCATTTTTGTGGAAACGAATAAGCTAGTAAAGACTGTTTCATATGGTCTCATCGTTTGAACCACGTTAGTTCAACAAAGTACGGCTGTTGTTAAAGACCTCACCAACTAATAACTTATGCTATTTAACTGATTAGAGTTCTCAAAAAAAATGCAACTGTATTGAACATATAATCACTCATTTAATATTTTTTGTTCCCTGTCATTTCGCTGTATTTTCTGTTTGATTTAGCACAGGTTCCCTCTTACGTCATACTCCGAAAGTTCCCTTAGGCATTTGTGCGCATGCGCACTACTCATAAAGGGTGATTTAATAGAGGACGCACAAAAATACAGATTAAAATCATTTATATTTAGGTTAAATATAAGATATGACTTGTAGAGCATGTTAGCTTGCAAATTATGCCCAAGAACATAATTTATTATGCCATATGTCTTACTAACAAGCAACAATGCCTCTAACCACAGGTCACGTACGAAAAATAATGCCCCGTTTAAGGCATATCCACTGAAGGTGTGGAGCGGAAAATGAAAATAAATACGGCCTTTTAAAATGTAAATGTTCCAGCGATTTCATTCCGTCAACCCCTTAGAACACAGCAAGAGCTAAACTCAGGTGTTTGCAAGTAGTTTTATTTAAAACGGAGAGAGCTGCCTTCAGCCAGTGTTTTCTGTTGTACAGACATGAGAGTCAAGGCTCCGAGCTCTCGGTCTGCGAACTACATCACTAAGCCTCTTTTAAAAGCATTTAAATAAAAACAGTCCAGCGACTGTACACAATGTAAACAGATTATCATTTTAAAGAGCTAAGCGCATATGAGCTGTTTTATGTGGTTTACGGATGAGCTTCGGGGCTGGCGTTTCTTCGTCCGTGTTCACAAAACTATATATTTTAAAGGCATTAAAAAAAAAAAAACACTTCAGCGATTGAACAATAATAGTAGATTAGTGTATTTAAAACGTTAAAATGCTTGCTTATTTGTGCTGCATTTTTGTGGAAACGAATAAGCTAGTAAAGACTGTTTCATATGGTCTCATCGTTTGAACCACGTTAGTTCAACAAAGTACGGCTGTTGTTAAAGACCTCACCAACTAATAACTTATGCTATTTAACTGATTAGAGTTCTCAAAAAAAATGCAACTGTATTGAACATATAATCACTCATTTAATATTTTTTGTTCCCTGTCATTTCGCTGTATTTTCTGTTTGATTTAGCACAGGTTCGTCATACTCAGAAAGTTCCCTTAGGCATTTGTGCGCATGCGCACTACTCATAAAGGGTGATTTAATAGAGGACGCACAAAAATACAGATTAAAATCATTTATATTTAGGTTAAATATAAGATATGACTTGTAATGCATGTTAGCTTGCAAATTATGCCCAAGAACATAATTTATTATGCCATATGTCTTACTAACAAGCAACAATGCCTCTAACCACAGGTCACGTACGAAAAATAATGCCCCGTTTAAGGCATTCCACTCCACTGAAGGTGTGGAGCGGAAAATGAAAATAAATACGGCCTTTTAAAATTTAAATGTTCCAGCGATTTCATTCCGTCAACCCCTTAGAACACAGCAAGAGCTAAACTCAGGTGTTTGCAAGTAATTTTATTTAAAACGGAGAGAGCTGCCTTCAGCCAGTGTTTTCTGTTGTACAGACATGAGAGTCAAGGCTCCGAGCTCTCGGTCTGCGAACTACATCACTAAGCCTCTTTTAAAAGCATTTAAATAAAAACAGTCCAGCGACTGTACACAATGTAAACAGATTATCATTTTAAAGAGCTAAGCGCATATGAGCTGTTTTATGTGGTTTACGGATGAGCTTCGGGGCTGGCGTTTCTTCGTCCGTGTTCACAAAACTACATATTTTAAAGGCATTAAAAAAAATAAAAAAAAATAAAAAACACTTCAGCGATTGAACAATAATAGTAGATTAGTGTATTTAAAACGTTAAAATGCTTGCTTATTTGTGCTGCATTTTTGTGGAAACGAATAAGCTAGTAAAGACTGTTTCATATGGTCTCATCGTTTGAACCACGTTAGTTCAACAAAGTACGGCTGTTGTTAAAGACCTCACCAACTAATAACTTATGCTATTTAACTGATTAGAGTTCTCAAAAAAATGCAACTGTATTGAACATATAATCACTCATTTAATATTTTTTGTTCCCTGTCATTTCGCTGTATTTTCTGTTTGATTTAGCACAGGTTCCCTCTTACGTCATACTCCGAAAGTTCCCTTAGGCATTTGTGCGCATGCGCACTACTCATAAAGGGTGATTTAATAGAGGACGCACAAAAATACAGATTAAAATCATTTACATTTAGGTTAAATATAAGATATGACTTGTAGTGCATGTTAGCTTGCAAATTATGCCCAAGAACATAATTTATTATGCCATATGTCTTACTAACAAGCAACAATGCCTCTAACCACAGGTCACGTACGAAAAATAATGCCCCGTTTAAGGCATTCCACTCCACTGAAGGTGTGGAGCGGAAAATGAAAATAAATACGGCCTTTTAAAATTTAAATGTTCCAGCGATTTCATTCCGTCAACCCCTTAGAACACAGCAAGAGCTAAACTCAGGTGTTTGCAAGTAGTTTTATTTAAAACGGAGAGAGCTGCCTTCAGCCAGTGTTTTCTGTTGTACTGACATGAGAGTCAAGGCTCCGAGCTCTCGGTCTGCGAACTACATCACTAAGCCTCTTTTAAAAGTATTTAAATAAAAACAGTCCAGCGACTGTACACAATGTAAACAGATTATCTTTTTAAAGAGCTAAGCGCATATGAGCTGTTTTATGTGGTTTACGGATGAGCTTCGGGGCTGGCGTTTCTTCGTCCGTGTTCACAAAACTACATATTTTAAAGGCATTAAAATAAATAAATAAATAAAAAAACACTTCAGCGATTGAACAATAATAGTAGATTAGTGTATTTAAAACGTTAAAATGCTTGCTTATTTGTGCTGCATTTATGTGGAAACGAATAAGCTAGTAAAGACTGTTTCATATGGTCTCATCGTTTGAACCACGTTAGTTCAACAAAGTACGGCTGTTGTTAAAGACCTCACCAACTAATAACTTATGCTATTTAACTGATTAGAGTTCTCAAAAAAAATGCAACTGTATTGAACATATAATCACTCATTTAATATTTTTTGTTCCCTGTCATTTCGCTGTATTTTCTGTTTGATTTAGCACAGGTTCCCTCTTACGTCATACTCCGAAAGTTCCCTTAGGCATTTGTGCGCATGCGCACTACTCATAAAGGGTGATTTAATAGAGGACGCACAAAAATACAGATTAAAATCATTTATATTTAGGTTAAATATAAGATATGACTTGTAGAGCATGTTAGCTTGCAAATTATGCCCAAGAACATAATTTATTATGCCATATGTCTTACTAACAAGCAACAATGCCTCTAACCACAGGTCACGTACGAAAAATAATGCCCCGTTTAAGGCATATCCACTGAAGGTGTGGAGCGGAAAATGAAAATAAATACGGCCTTTTAAAATGTAAATGTTCCAGCGATTTCATTCCGTCAACCCCTTAGAACACAGCAAGAGCTAAACTCAGGTGTTTGCAAGTAGTTTTATTTAAAACGGAGAGAGCTGCCTTCAGCCAGTGTTTTCTGTTGTACAGACATGAGAGTCAAGGCTCCGAGCTCTCGGTCTGCGAACTACATCACTAAGCCTCTTTTAAAAGCATTTAAATAAAAACAGTCCAGCGACTGTACACAATGTAAACAGATTATCATTTTAAAGAGCTAAGCGCATATGAGCTGTTTTATGTGGTTTACGGATGAGCTTCGGGGCTGGCGTTTCTTCGTCCGTGTTCACAAAACTATATATTTTAAAGGCATTAAAAAAAAAAAAAAACACTTCAGCGATTGAACAATAATAGTAGATTAGTGTATTTAAAACGTTAAAATGCTTGCTTATTTGTGCTGCATTTTTGTGGAAACGAATAAGCTAGTAAAGACTGTTTCATATGGTCTCATCGTTTGAACCACGTTAGTTCAACAAAGTACGGCTGTTGTTAAAGACCTCACCAACTAATAACTTATGCTATTTAACTGATTAGAGTTCTCAAAAAAAATGCAACTGTATTGAACATATAATCACTCATTTAATATTTTTTGTTCCCTGTCATTTCGCTGTATTTTCTGTTTGATTTAGCACAGGTTCCCTCTTACGTCATACTCAGAAAGTTCCCTTAGGCATTTGTGCGCATGCGCACTACTCATAAAGGGTGATTTAATAGAGGACGCACAAAAATACAGATTAAAATCATTTATATTTAGGTTAAATATAAGATATGACTTGTAGAGCATGTTAGCTTGCAAATTATGCCCAAGAACATAATTTATTATGCCATATGTCTTACTAACAAGCAACAATGCCTCTAACCACAGGTCACGTACGAAAAATAATGCCCCGTTTAAGGCATATCCACTGAAGGTGTGGAGCGGAAAATGAAAATAAATACGGCCTTTTAAAATGTAAATGTTCCAGCGATTTCATTCCGTCAACCCCTTAGAACACAGCAAGAGCTAAACTCAGGTGTTTGCAAGTAGTTTTATTTAAAACGGAGAGAGCTGCCTTCAGCCAGTGTTTTCTGTTGTACTGACATGAGAGTCAAGGCTCCGAGCTCTCGGTCTGCGAACTACATCACTAAGCCTCTTTTAAAAGCATTTAAATAAAAACAGTCCAGCGACTGTACACAATGTAAACAGATTATCATTTTAAAGAGCTAAGCGCATATGAGCTGTTTTATGTGGTTTACGGATGAGCTTCGGGGCTGGCGTTTCTTCGTCCGTGTTCACAAAACTACTTATTTTAAAGGCATTAAAAAAAAAAAAAACACTTCAGCGATTGAACAATAATAGTAGATTAGTGTATTTAAAACGTTAAAATGCTTGCTTATTTGTGCTGCATTTTTGTGGAAACGAATAAGCTAGTAAAGACTGTTTCATATGGTCTCATCGTTTGAACCACGTTAGTTCAACAAAGTACGGCTGTTGTTAAAGACCTCACCAACTAATAACTTATGCTATTTAACTGATTAGAGTTCTCAAAAAAAATGCAACTGTATTGAACATATAATCACTCATTTAATATTTTTTGTTCCCTGTCATTTCGCTGTATTTTCTGTTTGATTTAGCACAGGTTCCCTCTTACGTCATACTCCGAAAGTTCCCTTAGGCATTTGTGCGCATGCGCACTACTCATAAAGGGTGATTTAATAGAGGACGCACAAAAATACAGATTAAAATCATTTATATTTAGGTTAAATATAAGATATGACTTGTAGAGCATGTTAGCTTGCAAATTATGCCCAAGAACATAATTTATTATGCCATATGTCTTACTAACAAGCAACAATGCCTCTAACCACAGGTCACGTACGAAAAATAATGCCCCGTTTAAGGCATATCCACTGAAGGTGTGGAGCGGAAAATGAAAATAAATACGGCCTTTTAAAATGTAAATGTTCCAGCGATTTCATTCCGTCAACCCCTTAGAACACAGCAAGAGCTAAACTCAGGTGTTTGCAAGTAGTTTTATTTAAAACGGAGAGAGCTGCCTTCAGCCAGTGTTTTCTGTTGTACAGACATGAGAGTCAAGGCTCCGAGCTCTCGGTCTGCGAACTACATCACTAAGCCTCTTTTAAAAGCATTTAAATAAAAACAGTCCAGCGACTGTACACAATGTAAACAGATTATCATTTTAAAGAGCTAAGCGCATATGAGCTGTTTTATGTGGTTTACGGATGAGCTTCGGGGCTGGCGTTTCTTCGTCCGTGTTCACAAAACTATATATTTTAAAGGCATTAAAAAAAAAAAAAACACTTCAGCGATTGAACAATAATAGTAGATTAGTGTATTTAAAACGTTAAAATGCTTGCTTATTTGTGCTGCATTTTTGTGGAAACGAATAAGCTAGTAAAGACTGTTTCATATGGTCTCATCGTTTGAACCACGTTAGTTCAACAAAGTACGGCTGTTGTTAAAGACCTCACCAACTAATAACTTATGCTATTTAACTGATTAGAGTTCTCAAAAAAATGCAACTGTATTGAACATATAATCACTCATTTAATATTTTTTGTTCCCTGTCATTTCGCTGTATTTTCTGTTTGATTTAGCACAGGTTCCCTCTTACGTCATACTCCGAAAGTTCCCTTAGGCATTTGTGCGCATGCGCACTACTCATAAAGGGTGATTTAATAGAGGACGCACAAAAATACAGATTAAAATCATTTACATTTAGGTTAAATATAAGATATGACTTGTAGTGCATGTTAGCTTGCAAATTATGCCCAAGAACATAATTTATTATGCCATATGTCTTACTAACAAGCAACAATGCCTCTAACCACAGGTCACGTACGAAAAATAATGCCCCGTTTAAGGCATTCCACTCCACTGAAGGTGTGGAGCGGAAAATGAAAATAAATACGGCCTTTTAAAATTTAAATGTTCCAGCGATTTCATTCCGTCAACCCCTTAGAACACAGCAAGAGCTAAACTCAGGTGTTTGCAAGTAGTTTTATTTAAAACGGAGAGAGCTGCCTTCAGCCAGTGTTTTCTGTTGTACTGACATGAGAGTCAAGGCTCCGAGCTCTCGGTCTGCGAACTACATCACTAAGCCTCTTTTAAAAGTATTTAAATAAAAACAGTCCAGCGACTGTACACAATGTAAACAGATTATCTTTTTAAAGAGCTAAGCGCATATGAGCTGTTTTATGTGGTTTACGGATGAGCTTCGGGGCTGGCGTTTCTTCGTCCGTGTTCACAAAACTACATATTTTAAAGGCATTAAAATAAATAAATAAATAAAAAAACACTTCAGCGATTGAACAATAATAGTAGATTAGTGTATTTAAAACGTTAAAATGCTTGCTTATTTGTGCTGCATTTATGTGGAAACGAATAAGCTAGTAAAGACTGTTTCATATGGTCTCATCGTTTGAACCACGTTAGTTCAACAAAGTACGGCTGTTGTTAAAGACCTCACCAACTAATAACTTATGCTATTTAACTGATTAGAGTTCTCAAAAAAAATGCAACTGTATTGAACATATAATCACTCATTTAATATTTTTTGTTCCCTGTCATTTCGCTGTATTTTCTGTTTGATTTAGCACAGGTTCCCTCTTACGTCATACTCCGAAAGTTCCCTTAGGCATTTGTGCGCATGCGCACTACTCATAAAGGGTGATTTAATAGAGGACGCACAAAAATACAGATTAAAATCATTTATATTTAGGTTAAATATAAGATATGACTTGTAGAGCATGTTAGCTTGCAAATTATGCCCAAGAACATAATTTATTATGCCATATGTCTTACTAACAAGCAACAATGCCTCTAACCACAGGTCACGTACGAAAAATAATGCCCCGTTTAAGGCATATCCACTGAAGGTGTGGAGCGGAAAATGAAAATAAATACGGCCTTTTAAAATGTAAATGTTCCAGCGATTTCATTCCGTCAACCCCTTAGAACACAGCAAGAGCTAAACTCAGGTGTTTGCAAGTAGTTTTATTTAAAACGGAGAGAGCTGCCTTCAGCCAGTGTTTTCTGTTGTACAGACATGAGAGTCAAGGCTCCGAGCTCTCGGTCTGCGAACTACATCACTAAGCCTCTTTTAAAAGCATTTAAATAAAAACAGTCCAGCGACTGTACACAATGTAAACAGATTATCATTTTAAAGAGCTAAGCGCATATGAGCTGTTTTATGTGGTTTACGGATGAGCTTCGGGGCTGGCGTTTCTTCGTCCGTGTTCACAAAACTATATATTTTAAAGGCATTAAAAAAAAAAAAAAACACTTCAGCGATTGAACAATAATAGTAGATTAGTGTATTTAAAACGTTAAAATGCTTGCTTATTTGTGCTGCATTTTTGTGGAAACGAATAAGCTAGTAAAGACTGTTTCATATGGTCTCATCGTTTGAACCACGTTAGTTCAACAAAGTACGGCTGTTGTTAAAGACCTCACCAACTAATAACTTATGCTATTTAACTGATTAGAGTTCTCAAAAAAAATGCAACTGTATTGAACATATAATCACTCATTTAATATTTTTTGTTCCCTGTCATTTCGCTGTATTTTCTGTTTGATTTAGCACAGGTTCCCTCTTACGTCATACTCAGAAAGTTCCCTTAGGCATTTGTGCGCATGCGCACTACTCATAAAGGGTGATTTAATAGAGGACGCACAAAAATACAGATTAAAATCATTTATATTTAGGTTAAATATAAGATATGACTTGTAGAGCATGTTAGCTTGCAAATTATGCCCAAGAACATAATTTATTATGCCATATGTCTTACTAACAAGCAACAATGCCTCTAACCACAGGTCACGTACGAAAAATAATGCCCCGTTTAAGGCATATCCACTGAAGGTGTGGAGCGGAAAATGAAAATAAATACGGCCTTTTAAAATGTAAATGTTCCAGCGATTTCATTCCGTCAACCCCTTAGAACACAGCAAGAGCTAAACTCAGGTGTTTGCAAGTAGTTTTATTTAAAACGGAGAGAGCTGCCTTCAGCCAGTGTTTTCTGTTGTACTGACATGAGAGTCAAGGCTCCGAGCTCTCGGTCTGCGAACTACATCACTAAGCCTCTTTTAAAAGCATTTAAATAAAAACAGTCCAGCGACTGTACACAATGTAAACAGATTATCATTTTAAAGAGCTAAGCGCATATGAGCTGTTTTATGTGGTTTACGGATGAGCTTCGGGGCTGGCGTTTCTTCGTCCGTGTTCACAAAACTACTTATTTTAAAGGCATTAAAAAAAAAAAAAACACTTCAGCGATTGAACAATAATAGTAGATTAGTGTATTTAAAACGTTAAAATGCTTGCTTATTTGTGCTGCATTTTTGTGGAAACGAATAAGCTAGTAAAGACTGTTTCATATGGTCTCATCGTTTGAACCACGTTAGTTCAACAAAGTACGGCTGTTGTTAAAGACCTCACCAACTAATAACTTATGCTATTTAACTGATTAGAGTTCTCAAAAAAAATGCAACTGTATTGAACATATAATCACTCATTTAATATTTTTTGTTCCCTGTCATTTCGCTGTATTTTCTGTTTGATTTAGCACAGGTTCCCTCTTACGTCATACTCCGAAAGTTCCCTTAGGCATTTGTGCGCATGCGCACTACTCATAAAGGGTGATTTAATAGAGGACGCACAAAAATACAGATTAAAATCATTTATATTTAGGTTAAATATAAGATATGACTTGTAGAGCATGTTAGCTTGCAAATTATGCCCAAGAACATAATTTATTATGCCATATGTCTTACTAACAAGCAACAATGCCTCTAACCACAGGTCACGTACGAAAAATAATGCCCCGTTTAAGGCATATCCACTGAAGGTGTGGAGCGGAAAATGAAAATAAATACGGCCTTTTAAAATGTAAATGTTCCAGCGATTTCATTCCGTCAACCCCTTAGAACACAGCAAGAGCTAAACTCAGGTGTTTGCAAGTAGTTTTATTTAAAACGGAGAGAGCTGCCTTCAGCCAGTGTTTTCTGTTGTACAGACATGAGAGTCAAGGCTCCGAGCTCTCGGTCTGCGAACTACATCACTAAGCCTCTTTTAAAAGCATTTAAATAAAAACAGTCCAGCGACTGTACACAATGTAAACAGATTATCATTTTAAAGAGCTAAGCGCATATGAGCTGTTTTATGTGGTTTACGGATGAGCTTCGGGGCTGGCGTTTCTTCGTCCGTGTTCACAAAACTATATATTTTAAAGGCATTAAAAAAAAAAAAACACTTCAGCGATTGAACAATAATAGTAGATTAGTGTATTTAAAACGTTAAAATGCTTGCTTATTTGTGCTGCATTTTTGTGGAAACGAATAAGCTAGTAAAGACTGTTTCATATGGTCTCATCGTTTGAACCACGTTAGTTCAACAAAGTACGGCTGTTGTTAAAGACCTCACCAACTAATAACTTATGCTATTTAACTGATTAGAGTTCTCAAAAAAAATGCAACTGTATTGAACATATAATCACTCATTTAATATTTTTTGTTCCCTGTCATTTCGCTGTATTTTCTGTTTGATTTAGCACAGGTTCCCTCTTACGTCATACTCAGAAAGTTCCCTTAGGCATTTGTGCGCATGCGCACTACTCATAAAGGGTGATTTAATAGAGGACGCACAAAAATACAGATTAAAATCATTTATATTTAGGTTAAATATAAGATATGACTTGTAGAGCATGTTAGCTTGCAAATTATGCCCAAGAACATAATTTATTATGCCATATGTCTTACTAACAAGCAACAATGCCTCTAACCACAGGTCACGTACGAAAAATAATGCCCCGTTTAAGGCATATCCACTGAAGGTGTGGAGCGGAAAATGAAAATAAATACGGCCTTTTAAAATGTAAATGTTCCAGCGATTTCATTCCGTCAACCCCTTAGAACACAGCAAGAGCTAAACTCAGGTGTTTGCAAGTAGTTTTATTTAAAACGGAGAGAGCTGCCTTCAGCCAGTGTTTTCTGTTGTACAGACATGAGAGTCAAGGCTCCGAGCTCTCGGTCTGCGAACTACATCACTAAGCCTCTTTTAAAAGCATTTAAATAAAAACAGTCCAGCGACTGTACACAATGTAAACAGATTATCATTTTAAAGAGCTAAGCGCATATGAGCTGTTTTATGTGGTTTACGGATGAGCTTCGGGGCTGGCGTTTCTTCGTCCGTGTTCACAAAACTACTTATTTTAAAGGCATTAAAAAAAAAAAAAACACTTCAGCGATTGAACAATAATAGTAGATTAGTGTATTTAAAACGTTAAAATGCTTGCTTATTTGTGCTGCATTTTTGTGGAAACGAATAAGCTAGTAAAGACTGTTTCATATGGTCTCATCGTTTGAACCACGTTAGTTCAACAAAGTACGGCTGTTGTTAAAGACCTCACCAACTAATAACTTATGCTATTTAACTGATTAGAGTTCTCAAAAAAAATGCAACTGTATTGAACATATAATCACTCATTTAATATTTTTTGTTCCCTGTCATTTCGCTGTATTTTCTGTTTGATTTAGCACAGGTTCCCTCTTACGTCATACTCAGAAAGTTCCCTTAGGCATTTGTGCGCATGCGCACTACTCATAAAGGGTGATTTAATAGAGGACGCACAAAAATACAGATTAAAATCATTTATATTTAGGTTAAATATAAGATATGACTTGTAGAGCATGTTAGCTTGCAAATTATGCCCAAGAACATAATTTATTATGCCATATGTCTTACTAACAAGCAACAATGCCTCTAACCACAGGTCACGTACGAAAAATAATGCCCCGTTTAAGGCATATCCACTGAAGGTGTGGAGCGGAAAATGAAAATAAATACGGCCTTTTAAAATGTAAATGTTCCAGCGATTTCATTCCGTCAACCCCTTAGAACACAGCAAGAGCTAAACTCAGGTGTTTGCAAGTAGTTTTATTTAAAACGGAGAGAGCTGCCTTCAGCCAGTGTTTTCTGTTGTACAGACATGAGAGTCAAGGCTCCGAGCTCTCGGTCTGCGAACTACATCACTAAGCCTCTTTTAAAAGCATTTAAATAAAAACAGTCCAGCGACTGTACACAATGTAAACAGATTATCATTTTAAAGAGCTAAGCGCATATGAGCTGTTTTATGTGGTTTACGGATGAGCTTCGGGGCTGGCGTTTCTTCGTCCGTGTTCACAAAACTACTTATTTTAAAGGCATTAAAAAAAAAAAAACACTTCAGCGATTGAACAATAATAGTAGATTAGTGTATTTAAAACGTTAAAATGCTTGCTTATTTGTGCTGCATTTTTGTGGAAACGAATAAGCTAGTAAAGACTGTTTCATATGGTCTCATCGTTTGAACCACGTTAGTTCAACAAAGTACGGCTGTTGTTAAAGACCTCACCAACTAATAACTTATGCTATTTAACTGATTAGAGTTCTCAAAAAAAATGCAACTGTATTGAACATATAATCACTCATTTAATATTTTTTGTTCCCTGTCATTTCGCTGTATTTTCTGTTTGATTTAGCACAGGTTCCCTCTTACGTCATACTCCGAAAGTTCCCTTAGGCATTTGTGCGCATGCGCACTACTCATAAAGGGTGATTTAATAGAGGACGCACAAAAATACAGATTAAAATCATTTATATTTAGGTTAAATATAAGATATGACTTGTAGAGCATGTTAGCTTGCAAATTATGCCCAAGAACATAATTTATTATGCCATATGTCTTACTAACAAGCAACAATGCCTCTAACCACAGGTCACGTACGAAAAATAATGCCCCGTTTAAGGCATATCCACTGAAGGTGTGGAGCGGAAAATGAAAATAAATACGGCCTTTTAAAATGTAAATGTTCCAGCGATTTCATTCCGTCAACCCCTTAGAACACAGCAAGAGCTAAACTCAGGTGTTTGCAAGTAGTTTTATTTAAAACGGAGAGAGCTGCCTTCAGCCAGTGTTTTCTGTTGTACAGACATGAGAGTCAAGGCTCCGAGCTCTCGGTCTGCGAACTACATCACTAAGCCTCTTTTAAAAGCATTTAAATAAAAACAGTCCAGCGACTGTACACAATGTAAACAGATTATCATTTTAAAGAGCTAAGCGCATATGAGCTGTTTTATGTGGTTTACGGATGAGCTTCGGGGCTGGCGTTTCTTCGTCCGTGTTCACAAAACTACTTATTTTAAAGGCATTAAAAAAAAAAAAAACACTTCAGCGATTGAACAATAATAGTAGATTAGTGTATTTAAAACGTTAAAATGCTTGCTTATTTGTGCTGCATTTTTGTGGAAACGAATAAGCTAGTAAAGACTGTTTCATATGGTCTCATCGTTTGAACCACGTTAGTTCAACAAAGTACGGCTGTTGTTAAAGACCTCACCAACTAATAACTTATGCTATTTAACTGATTAGAGTTCTCAAAAAAAATGCAACTGTATTGAACATATAATCACTCATTTAATATTTTTTGTTCCCTGTCATTTCGCTGTATTTTCTGTTTGATTTAGCACAGGTTCCCTCTTACGTCATACTCCGAAAGTTCCCTTAGGCATTTGTGCGCATGCGCACTACTCATAAAGGGTGATTTAATAGAGGACGCACAAAAATACAGATTAAAATCATTTATATTTAGGTTAAATATAAGATATGACTTGTAGAGCATGTTAGCTTGCAAATTATGCCCAAGAACATAATTTATTATGCCATATGTCTTACTAACAAGCAACAATGCCTCTAACCACAGGTCACGTACGAAAAATAATGCCCCGTTTAAGGCATATCCACTGAAGGTGTGGAGCGGAAAATGAAAATAAATACGGCCTTTTAAAATGTAAATGTTCCAGCGATTTCATTCCGTCAACCCCTTAGAACACAGCAAGAGCTAAACTCAGGTGTTTGCAAGTAGTTTTATTTAAAACGGAGAGAGCTGCCTTCAGCCAGTGTTTTCTGTTGTACAGACATGAGAGTCAAGGCTCCGAGCTCTCGGTCTGCGAACTACATCACTAAGCCTCTTTTAAAAGCATTTAAATAAAAACAGTCCAGCGACTGTACACAATGTAAACAGATTATCATTTTAAAGAGCTAAGCGCATATGAGCTGTTTTATGTGGTTTACGGATGAGCTTCGGGGCTGGCGTTTCTTCGTCCGTGTTCACAAAACTATATATTTTAAAGGCATTAAAAAAAAAAAAACACTTCAGCGATTGAACAATAATAGTAGATTAGTGTATTTAAAACGTTAAAATGCTTGCTTATTTGTGCTGCATTTTTGTGGAAACGAATAAGCTAGTAAAGACTGTTTCATATGGTCTCATCGTTTGAACCACGTTAGTTCAACAAAGTACGGCTGTTGTTAAAGACCTCACCAACTAATAACTTATGCTATTTAACTGATTAGAGTTCTCAAAAAAAATGCAACTGTATTGAACATATAATCACTCATTTAATATTTTTTGTTCCCTGTCATTTCGCTGTATTTTCTGTTTGATTTAGCACAGGTTCGTCATACTCAGAAAGTTCCCTTAGGCATTTGTGCGCATGCGCACTACTCATAAAGGGTGATTTAATAGAGGACGCACAAAAATACAGATTAAAATAATTTATATTTAGGTTAAATATAAGATATGACTTGTAATGCATGTTAGCTTGCAAATTATGCCCAAGAACATAATTTATTATGCCATATGTCTTACTAACAAGCAACAATGCCTCTAACCACAGGTCACGTACGAAAAATAATGCCCCGTTTAAGGCATTCCACTCCACTGAAGGTGTGGAGCGGAAAATGAAAATAAATACGGCCTTTTAAAATTTAAATATTCCAGCGATTTCATTCCGTCAACCCCTTAGAACACAGCAAGAGCTAAACTCAGGTGTTTGCAAGTAATTTTATTTAAAACGGAGAGAGCTGCCTTCAGCCAGTGTTTTCTGTTGTACAGACATGAGAGTCAAGGCTCCGAGCTCTCGGTCTGCGAACTACATCACTAAGCCTCTTTTAAAAGCATTTAAATAAAAACAGTCCAGCGACTGTACACAATGTAAACAGATTATCATTTTACAGAGCTAAGCGCATATGAGCTGTTTTATGTGGTTTACGGATGAGCTTCGGGGCTGGCGTTTCTTCGTCCGTGTTCACAAAACTACATATTTTAAAGGCATTAAAAAAAATAAAAAAAAATAAAAAACACTTCAGCGATTGAACAATAATAGTAGATTAGTGTATTTAAAACGTTAAAATGCTTGCTTATTTGTGCTGCATTTTTGTGGAAACGAATAAGCTAGTAAAGACTGTTTCATATGGTCTCATCGTTTGAACCACGTTAGTTCAACAAAGTACGGCTGTTGTTAAAGACCTCACCAACTAATAACTTATGCTATTTAACTGATTAGAGTTCTCAAAAAAATGCAACTGTATTGAACATATAATCACTCATTTAATATTTTTTGTTCCCTGTCATTTCGCTGTATTTTCTGTTTGATTTAGCACAGGTTCCCTCTTACGTCATACTCCGAAAGTTCCCTTAGGCATTTGTGCGCATGCGCACTACTCATAAAGGGTGATTTAATAGAGGACGCACAAAAATACAGATTAAAATCATTTACATTTAGGTTAAATATAAGATATGACTTGTAGTGCATGTTAGCTTGCAAATTATGCCCAAGAACATAATTTATTATGCCATATGTCTTACTAACAAGCAACAATGCCTCTAACCACAGGTCACGTACGAAAAATAATGCCCCGTTTAAGGCATTCCACTCCACTGAAGGTGTGGAGCGGAAAATGAAAATAAATACGGCCTTTTAAAATTTAAATGTTCCAGCGATTTCATTCCGTCAACCCCTTAGAACACAGCAAGAGCTAAACTCAGGTGTTTGCAAGTAGTTTTATTTAAAACGGAGAGAGCTGCCTTCAGCCAGTGTTTTCTGTTGTACTGACATGAGAGTCAAGGCTCCGAGCTCTCGGTCTGCGAACTACATCACTAAGCCTCTTTTAAAAGTATTTAAATAAAAACAGTCCAGCGACTGTACACAATGTAAACAGATTATCTTTTTAAAGAGCTAAGCGCATATGAGCTGTTTTATGTGGTTTACGGATGAGCTTCGGGGCTGGCGTTTCTTCGTCCGTGTTCACAAAACTACATATTTTAAAGGCATTAAAATAAATAAATAAATAAAAAAACACTTCAGCGATTGAACAATAATAGTAGATTAGTGTATTTAAAACGTTAAAATGCTTGCTTATTTGTGCTGCATTTATGTGGAAACGAATAAGCTAGTAAAGACTGTTTCATATGGTCTCATCGTTTGAACCACGTTAGTTCAACAAAGTACGGCTGTTGTTAAAGACCTCACCAACTAATAACTTATGCTATTTAACTGATTAGAGTTCTCAAAAAAAATGCAACTGTATTGAACATATAATCACTCATTTAATATTTTTTGTTCCCTGTCATTTCGCTGTATTTTCTGTTTGATTTAGCACAGGTTCCCTCTTACGTCATACTCCGAAAGTTCCCTTAGGCATTTGTGCGCATGCGCACTACTCATAAAGGGTGATTTAATAGAGGACGCACAAAAATACAGATTAAAATCATTTATATTTAGGTTAAATATAAGATATGACTTGTAGAGCATGTTAGCTTGCAAATTATGCCCAAGAACATAATTTATTATGCCATATGTCTTACTAACAAGCAACAATGCCTCTAACCACAGGTCACGTACGAAAAATAATGCCCCGTTTAAGGCATATCCACTGAAGGTGTGGAGCGGAAAATGAAAATAAATACGGCCTTTTAAAATGTAAATGTTCCAGCGATTTCATTCCGTCAACCCCTTAGAACACAGCAAGAGCTAAACTCAGGTGTTTGCAAGTAGTTTTATTTAAAACGGAGAGAGCTGCCTTCAGCCAGTGTTTTCTGTTGTACAGACATGAGAGTCAAGGCTCCGAGCTCTCGGTCTGCGAACTACATCACTAAGCCTCTTTTAAAAGCATTTAAATAAAAACAGTCCAGCGACTGTACACAATGTAAACAGATTATCATTTTAAAGAGCTAAGCGCATATGAGCTGTTTTATGTGGTTTACGGATGAGCTTCGGGGCTGGCGTTTCTTCGTCCGTGTTCACAAAACTATATATTTTAAAGGCATTAAAAAAAAAAAAAAACACTTCAGCGATTGAACAATAATAGTAGATTAGTGTATTTAAAACGTTAAAATGCTTGCTTATTTGTGCTGCATTTTTGTGGAAACGAATAAGCTAGTAAAGACTGTTTCATATGGTCTCATCGTTTGAACCACGTTAGTTCAACAAAGTACGGCTGTTGTTAAAGACCTCACCAACTAATAACTTATGCTATTTAACTGATTAGAGTTCTCAAAAAAAATGCAACTGTATTGAACATATAATCACTCATTTAATATTTTTTGTTCCCTGTCATTTCGCTGTATTTTCTGTTTGATTTAGCACAGGTTCCCTCTTACGTCATACTCAGAAAGTTCCCTTAGGCATTTGTGCGCATGCGCACTACTCATAAAGGGTGATTTAATAGAGGACGCACAAAAATACAGATTAAAATCATTTATATTTAGGTTAAATATAAGATATGACTTGTAGAGCATGTTAGCTTGCAAATTATGCCCAAGAACATAATTTATTATGCCATATGTCTTACTAACAAGCAACAATGCCTCTAACCACAGGTCACGTACGAAAAATAATGCCCCGTTTAAGGCATATCCACTGAAGGTGTGGAGCGGAAAATGAAAATAAATACGGCCTTTTAAAATGTAAATGTTCCAGCGATTTCATTCCGTCAACCCCTTAGAACACAGCAAGAGCTAAACTCAGGTGTTTGCAAGTAGTTTTATTTAAAACGGAGAGAGCTGCCTTCAGCCAGTGTTTTCTGTTGTACTGACATGAGAGTCAAGGCTCCGAGCTCTCGGTCTGCGAACTACATCACTAAGCCTCTTTTAAAAGCATTTAAATAAAAACAGTCCAGCGACTGTACACAATGTAAACAGATTATCATTTTAAAGAGCTAAGCGCATATGAGCTGTTTTATGTGGTTTACGGATGAGCTTCGGGGCTGGCGTTTCTTCGTCCGTGTTCACAAAACTACTTATTTTAAAGGCATTAAAAAAAAAAAAAACACTTCAGCGATTGAACAATAATAGTAGATTAGTGTATTTAAAACGTTAAAATGCTTGCTTATTTGTGCTGCATTTTTGTGGAAACGAATAAGCTAGTAAAGACTGTTTCATATGGTCTCATCGTTTGAACCACGTTAGTTCAACAAAGTACGGCTGTTGTTAAAGACCTCACCAACTAATAACTTATGCTATTTAACTGATTAGAGTTCTCAAAAAAAATGCAACTGTATTGAACATATAATCACTCATTTAATATTTTTTGTTCCCTGTCATTTCGCTGTATTTTCTGTTTGATTTAGCACAGGTTCCCTCTTACGTCATACTCAGAAAGTTCCCTTAGGCATTTGTGCGCATGCGCACTACTCATAAAGGGTGATTTAATAGAGGACGCACAAAAATACAGATTAAAATCATTTATATTTAGGTTAAATATAAGATATGACTTGTAGAGCATGTTAGCTTGCAAATTATGCCCAAGAACATAATTTATTATGCCATATGTCTTACTAACAAGCAACAATGCCTCTAACCACAGGTCACGTACGAAAAATAATGCCCCGTTTAAGGCATATCCACTGAAGGTGTGGAGCGGAAAATGAAAATAAATACGGCCTTTTAAAATGTAAATGTTCCAGCGATTTCATTCCGTCAACCCCTTAGAACACAGCAAGAGCTAAACTCAGGTGTTTGCAAGTAGTTTTATTTAAAACGGAGAGAGCTGCCTTCAGCCAGTGTTTTCTGTTGTACAGACATGAGAGTCAAGGCTCCGAGCTCTCGGTCTGCGAACTACATCACTAAGCCTCTTTTAAAAGCATTTAAATAAAAACAGTCCAGCGACTGTACACAATGTAAACAGATTATCATTTTAAAGAGCTAAGCGCATATGAGCTGTTTTATGTGGTTTACGGATGAGCTTCGGGGCTGGCGTTTCTTCGTCCGTGTTCACAAAACTATATATTTTAAAGGCATTAAAAAAAAAAAAAACACTTCAGCGATTGAACAATAATAGTAGATTAGTGTATTTAAAACGTTAAAATGCTTGCTTATTTGTGCTGCATTTTTGTGGAAACGAATAAGCTAGTAAAGACTGTTTCATATGGTCTCATCGTTTGAACCACGTTAGTTCAACAAAGTACGGCTGTTGTTAAAGACCTCACCAACTAATAACTTATGCTATTTAACTGATTAGAGTTCTCAAAAAAAATGCAACTGTATTGAACATATAATCACTCATTTAATATTTTTTGTTCCCTGTCATTTCGCTGTATTTTCTGTTTGATTTAGCACAGGTTCCCTCTTACGTCATACTCAGAAAGTTCCCTTAGGCATTTGTGCGCATGCGCACTACTCATAAAGGGTGATTTAATAGAGGACGCACAAAAATACAGATTAAAATCATTTATATTTAGGTTAAATATAAGATATGACTTGTAGAGCATGTTAGCTTGCAAATTATGCCCAAGAACATAATTTATTATGCCATATGTCTTACTAACAAGCAACAATGCCTCTAACCACAGGTCACGTACGAAAAATAATGCCCCGTTTAAGGCATATCCACTGAAGGTGTGGAGCGGAAAATGAAAATAAATACGGCCTTTTAAAATGTAAATGTTCCAGCGATTTCATTCCGTCAACCCCTTAGAACACAGCAAGAGCTAAACTCAGGTGTTTGCAAGTAGTTTTATTTAAAACGGAGAGAGCTGCCTTCAGCCAGTGTTTTCTGTTGTACAGACATGAGAGTCAAGGCTCCGAGCTCTCGGTCTGCGAACTACATCACTAAGCCTCTTTTAAAAGCATTTAAATAAAAACAGTCCAGCGACTGTACACAATGTAAACAGATTATCATTTTAAAGAGCTAAGCGCATATGAGCTGTTTTATGTGGTTTACGGATGAGCTTCGGGGCTGGCGTTTCTTCGTCCGTGTTCACAAAACTACTTATTTTAAAGGCATTAAAAAAAAAAAAAACACTTCAGCGATTGAACAATAATAGTAGATTAGTGTATTTAAAACGTTAAAATGCTTGCTTATTTGTGCTGCATTTTTGTGGAAACGAATAAGCTAGTAAAGACTGTTTCATATGGTCTCATCGTTTGAACCACGTTAGTTCAACAAAGTACGGCTGTTGTTAAAGACCTCACCAACTAATAACTTATGCTATTTAACTGATTAGAGTTCTCAAAAAAAATGCAACTGTATTGAACATATAATCACTCATTTAATATTTTTTGTTCCCTGTCATTTCGCTGTATTTTCTGTTTGATTTAGCACAGGTTCCCTCTTACGTCATACTCCGAAAGTTCCCTTAGGCATTTGTGCGCATGCGCACTACTCATAAAGGGTGATTTAATAGAGGACGCACAAAAATACAGATTAAAATCATTTATATTTAGGTTAAATATAAGATATGACTTGTAGAGCATGTTAGCTTGCAAATTATGCCCAAGAACATAATTTATTATGCCATATGTCTTACTAACAAGCAACAATGCCTCTAACCACAGGTCACGTACGAAAAATAATGCCCCGTTTAAGGCATATCCACTGAAGGTGTGGAGCGGAAAATGAAAATAAATACGGCCTTTTAAAATGTAAATGTTCCAGCGATTTCATTCCGTCAACCCCTTAGAACACAGCAAGAGCTAAACTCAGGTGTTTGCAAGTAGTTTTATTTAAAACGGAGAGAGCTGCCTTCAGCCAGTGTTTTCTGTTGTACAGACATGAGAGTCAAGGCTCCGAGCTCTCGGTCTGCGAACTACATCACTAAGCCTCTTTTAAAAGCATTTAAATAAAAACAGTCCAGCGACTGTACACAATGTAAACAGATTATCATTTTAAAGAGCTAAGCGCATATGAGCTGTTTTATGTGGTTTACGGATGAGCTTCGGGGCTGGCGTTTCTTCGTCCGTGTTCACAAAACTACTTATTTTAAAGGCATTAAAAAAAAAAAAAACACTTCAGCGATTGAACAATAATAGTAGATTAGTGTATTTAAAACGTTAAAATGCTTGCTTATTTGTGCTGCATTTTTGTGGAAACGAATAAGCTAGTAAAGACTGTTTCATATGGTCTCATCGTTTGAACCACGTTAGTTCAACAAAGTACGGCTGTTGTTAAAGACCTCACCAACTAATAACTTATGCTATTTAACTGATTAGAGTTCTCAAAAAAAATGCAACTGTATTGAACATATAATCACTCATTTAATATTTTTTGTTCCCTGTCATTTCGCTGTATTTTCTGTTTGATTTAGCACAGGTTCCCTCTTACGTCATACTCAGAAAGTTCCCTTAGGCATTTGTGCGCATGCGCACTACTCATAAAGGGTGATTTAATAGAGGACGCACAAAAATACAGATTAAAATCATTTATATTTAGGTTAAATATAAGATATGACTTGTAGAGCATGTTAGCTTGCAAATTATGCCCAAGAACATAATTTATTATGCCATATGTCTTACTAACAAGCAACAATGCCTCTAACCACAGGTCACGTACGAAAAATAATGCCCCGTTTAAGGCATATCCACTGAAGGTGTGGAGCGGAAAATGAAAATAAATACGGCCTTTTAAAATGTAAATGTTCCAGCGATTTCATTCCGTCAACCCCTTAGAACACAGCAAGAGCTAAACTCAGGTGTTTGCAAGTAGTTTTATTTAAAACGGAGAGAGCTGCCTTCAGCCAGTGTTTTCTGTTGTACAGACATGAGAGTCAAGGCTCCGAGCTCTCGGTCTGCGAACTACATCACTAAGCCTCTTTTAAAAGCATTTAAATAAAAACAGTCCAGCGACTGTACACAATGTAAACAGATTATCATTTTAAAGAGCTAAGCGCATATGAGCTGTTTTATGTGGTTTACGGATGAGCTTCGGGGCTGGCGTTTCTTCGTCCGTGTTCACAAAACTATATATTTTAAAGGCATTAAAAAAAAAAAAAACACTTCAGCGATTGAACAATAATAGTAGATTAGTGTATTTAAAACGTTAAAATGCTTGCTTATTTGTGCTGCATTTTTGTGGAAACGAATAAGCTAGTAAAGACTGTTTCATATGGTCTCATCGTTTGAACCACGTTAGTTCAACAAAGTACGGCTGTTGTTAAAGACCTCACCAACTAATAACTTATGCTATTTAACTGATTAGAGTTCTCAAAAAAAATGCAACTGTATTGAACATATAATCACTCATTTAATATTTTTTGTTCCCTGTCATTTCGCTGTATTTTCTGTTTGATTTAGCACAGGTTCCCTCTTACGTCATACTCAGAAAGTTCCCTTAGGCATTTGTGCGCATGCGCACTACTCATAAAGGGTGATTTAATAGAGGACGCACAAAAATACAGATTAAAATCATTTATATTTAGGTTAAATATAAGATATGACTTGTAGAGCATGTTAGCTTGCAAATTATGCCCAAGAACATAATTTATTATGCCATATGTCTTACTAACAAGCAACAATGCCTCTAACCACAGGTCACGTACGAAAAATAATGCCCCGTTTAAGGCATATCCACTGAAGGTGTGGAGCGGAAAATGAAAATAAATACGGCCTTTTAAAATGTAAATGTTCCAGCGATTTCATTCCGTCAACCCCTTAGAACACAGCAAGAGCTAAACTCAGGTGTTTGCAAGTAGTTTTATTTAAAACGGAGAGAGCTGCCTTCAGCCAGTGTTTTCTGTTGTACAGACATGAGAGTCAAGGCTCCGAGCTCTCGGTCTGCGAACTACATCACTAAGCCTCTTTTAAAAGCATTTAAATAAAAACAGTCCAGCGACTGTACACAATGTAAACAGATTATCATTTTAAAGAGCTAAGCGCATATGAGCTGTTTTATGTGGTTTACGGATGAGCTTCGGGGCTGGCGTTTCTTCGTCCGTGTTCACAAAACTACTTATTTTAAAGGCATTAAAAAAAAAAAAAACACTTCAGCGATTGAACAATAATAGTAGATTAGTGTATTTAAAACGTTAAAATGCTTGCTTATTTGTGCTGCATTTTTGTGGAAACGAATAAGCTAGTAAAGACTGTTTCATATGGTCTCATCGTTTGAACCACGTTAGTTCAACAAAGTACGGCTGTTGTTAAAGACCTCACCAACTAATAACTTATGCTATTTAACTGATTAGAGTTCTCAAAAAAAATGCAACTGTATTGAACATATAATCACTCATTTAATATTTTTTGTTCCCTGTCATTTCGCTGTATTTTCTGTTTGATTTAGCACAGGTTCCCTCTTACGTCATACTCAGAAAGTTCCCTTAGGCATTTGTGCGCATGCGCACTACTCATAAAGGGTGATTTAATAGAGGACGCACAAAAATACAGATTAAAATCATTTATATTTAGGTTAAATATAAGATATGACTTGTAGAGCATGTTAGCTTGCAAATTATGCCCAAGAACATAATTTATTATGCCATATGTCTTACTAACAAGCAACAATGCCTCTAACCACAGGTCACGTACGAAAAATAATGCCCCGTTTAAGGCATATCCACTGAAGGTGTGGAGCGGAAAATGAAAATAAATACGGCCTTTTAAAATGTAAATGTTCCAGCGATTTCATTCCGTCAACCCCTTAGAACACAGCAAGAGCTAAACTCAGGTGTTTGCAAGTAGTTTTATTTAAAACGGAGAGAGCTGCCTTCAGCCAGTGTTTTCTGTTGTACAGACATGAGAGTCAAGGCTCCGAGCTCTCGGTCTGCGAACTACATCACTAAGCCTCTTTTAAAAGCATTTAAATAAAAACAGTCCAGCGACTGTACACAATGTAAACAGATTATCATTTTAAAGAGCTAAGCGCATATGAGCTGTTTTATGTGGTTTACGGATGAGCTTCGGGGCTGGCGTTTCTTCGTCCGTGTTCACAAAACTACTTATTTTAAAGGCATTAAAAAAAAAAAAAACACTTCAGCGATTGAACAATAATAGTAGATTAGTGTATTTAAAACGTTAAAATGCTTGCTTATTTGTGCTGCATTTTTGTGGAAACGAATAAGCTAGTAAAGACTGTTTCATATGGTCTCATCGTTTGAACCACGTTAGTTCAACAAAGTACGGCTGTTGTTAAAGACCTCACCAACTAATAACTTATGCTATTTAACTGATTAGAGTTCTCAAAAAAAATGCAACTGTATTGAACATATAATCACTCATTTAATATTTTTTGTTCCCTGTCATTTCGCTGTATTTTCTGTTTGATTTAGCACAGGTTCCCTCTTACGTCATACTCCGAAAGTTCCCTTAGGCATTTGTGCGCATGCGCACTACTCATAAAGGGTGATTTAATAGAGGACGCACAAAAATACAGATTAAAATCATTTATATTTAGGTTAAATATAAGATATGACTTGTAGAGCATGTTAGCTTGCAAATTATGCCCAAGAACATAATTTATTATGCCATATGTCTTACTAACAAGCAACAATGCCTCTAACCACAGGTCACGTACGAAAAATAATGCCCCGTTTAAGGCATATCCACTGAAGGTGTGGAGCGGAAAATGAAAATAAATACGGCCTTTTAAAATGTAAATGTTCCAGCGATTTCATTCCGTCAACCCCTTAGAACACAGCAAGAGCTAAACTCAGGTGTTTGCAAGTAGTTTTATTTAAAACGGAGAGAGCTGCCTTCAGCCAGTGTTTTCTGTTGTACAGACATGAGAGTCAAGGCTCCGAGCTCTCGGTCTGCGAACTACATCACTAAGCCTCTTTTAAAAGCATTTAAATAAAAACAGTCCAGCGACTGTACACAATGTAAACAGATTATCATTTTAAAGAGCTAAGCGCATATGAGCTGTTTTATGTGGTTTACGGATGAGCTTCGGGGCTGGCGTTTCTTCGTCCGTGTTCACAAAACTACTTATTTTAAAGGCATTAAAAAAAAAAAAAACACTTCAGCGATTGAACAATAATAGTAGATTAGTGTATTTAAAACGTTAAAATGCTTGCTTATTTGTGCTGCATTTTTGTGGAAACGAATAAGCTAGTAAAGACTGTTTCATATGGTCTCATCGTTTGAACCACGTTAGTTCAACAAAGTACGGCTGTTGTTAAAGACCTCACCAACTAATAACTTATGCTATTTAACTGATTAGAGTTCTCAAAAAAAATGCAACTGTATTGAACATATAATCACTCATTTAATATTTTTTGTTCCCTGTCATTTCGCTGTATTTTCTGTTTGATTTAGCACAGGTTCCCTCTTACGTCATACTCCGAAAGTTCCCTTAGGCATTTGTGCGCATGCGCACTACTCATAAAGGGTGATTTAATAGAGGACGCACAAAAATACAGATTAAAATCATTTATATTTAGGTTAAATATAAGATATGACTTGTAGAGCATGTTAGCTTGCAAATTATGCCCAAGAACATAATTTATTATGCCATATGTCTTACTAACAAGCAACAATGCCTCTAACCACAGGTCACGTACGAAAAATAATGCCCCGTTTAAGGCATATCCACTGAAGGTGTGGAGCGGAAAATGAAAATAAATACGGCCTTTTAAAATGTAAATGTTCCAGCGATTTCATTCCGTCAACCCCTTAGAACACAGCAAGAGCTAAACTCAGGTGTTTGCAAGTAGTTTTATTTAAAACGGAGAGAGCTGCCTTCAGCCAGTGTTTTCTGTTGTACAGACATGAGAGTCAAGGCTCCGAGCTCTCGGTCTGCGAACTACATCACTAAGCCTCTTTTAAAAGCATTTAAATAAAAACAGTCCAGCGACTGTACACAATGTAAACAGATTATCATTTTAAAGAGCTAAGCGCATATGAGCTGTTTTATGTGGTTTACGGATGAGCTTCGGGGCTGGCGTTTCTTCGTCCGTGTTCACAAAACTATATATTTTAAAGGCATTAAAAAAAAAAAAAACACTTCAGCGATTGAACAATAATAGTAGATTAGTGTATTTAAAACGTTAAAATGCTTGCTTATTTGTGCTGCATTTTTGTGGAAACGAATAAGCTAGTAAAGACTGTTTCATATGGTCTCATCGTTTGAACCACGTTAGTTCAACAAAGTACGGCTGTTGTTAAAGACCTCACCAACTAATAACTTATGCTATTTAACTGATTAGAGTTCTCAAAAAAAATGCAACTGTATTGAACATATAATCACTCATTTAATATTTTTTGTTCCCTGTCATTTCGCTGTATTTTCTGTTTGATTTAGCACAGGTTCGTCATACTCAGAAAGTTCCCTTAGGCATTTGTGCGCATGCGCACTACTCATAAAGGGTGATTTAATAGAGGACGCACAAAAATACAGATTAAAATAATTTATATTTAGGTTAAATATAAGATATGACTTGTAATGCATGTTAGCTTGCAAATTATGCCCAAGAACATAATTTATTATGCCATATGTCTTACTAACAAGCAACAATGCCTCTAACCACAGGTCACGTACGAAAAATAATGCCCCGTTTAAGGCATTCCACTCCACTGAAGGTGTGGAGCGGAAAATGAAAATAAATACGGCCTTTTAAAATTTAAATGTTCCAGCGATTTCATTCCGTCAACCCCTTAGAACACAGCAAGAGCTAAACTCAGGTGTTTGCAAGTAATTTTATTTAAAACGGAGAGAGCTGCCTTCAGCCAGTGTTTTCTGTTGTACAGACATGAGAGTCAAGGCTCCGAGCTCTCGGTCTGCGAACTACATCACTAAGCCTCTTTTAAAAGCATTTAAATAAAAACAGTCCAGCGACTGTACACAATGTAAACAGATTATCATTTTACAGAGCTAAGCGCATATGAGCTGTTTTATGTGGTTTACGGATGAGCTTCGGGGCTGGCGTTTCTTCGTCCGTGTTCACAAAACTACATATTTTAAAGGCATTAAAAAAAATAAAAAAAAATAAAAAACACTTCAGCGATTGAACAATAATAGTAGATTAGTGTATTTAAAACGTTAAAATGCTTGCTTATTTGTGCTGCATTTTTGTGGAAACGAATAAGCTAGTAAAGACTGTTTCATATGGTCTCATCGTTTGAACCACGTTAGTTCAACAAAGTACGGCTGTTGTTAAAGACCTCACCAACTAATAACTTATGCTATTTAACTGATTAGAGTTCTCAAAAAAATGCAACTGTATTGAACATATAATCACTCATTTAATATTTTTTGTTCCCTGTCATTTCGCTGTATTTTCTGTTTGATTTAGCACAGGTTCCCTCTTACGTCATACTCCGAAAGTTCCCTTAGGCATTTGTGCGCATGCGCACTACTCATAAAGGGTGATTTAATAGAGGACGCACAAAAATACAGATTAAAATCATTTACATTTAGGTTAAATATAAGATATGACTTGTAGTGCATGTTAGCTTGCAAATTATGCCCAAGAACATAATTTATTATGCCATATGTCTTACTAACAAGCAACAATGCCTCTAACCACAGGTCACGTACGAAAAATAATGCCCCGTTTAAGGCATTCCACTCCACTGAAGGTGTGGAGCGGAAAATGAAAATAAATACGGCCTTTTAAAATTTAAATGTTCCAGCGATTTCATTCCGTCAACCCCTTAGAACACAGCAAGAGCTAAACTCAGGTGTTTGCAAGTAGTTTTATTTAAAACGGAGAGAGCTGCCTTCAGCCAGTGTTTTCTGTTGTACTGACATGAGAGTCAAGGCTCCGAGCTCTCGGTCTGCGAACTACATCACTAAGCCTCTTTTAAAAGTATTTAAATAAAAACAGTCCAGCGACTGTACACAATGTAAACAGATTATCTTTTTAAAGAGCTAAGCGCATATGAGCTGTTTTATGTGGTTTACGGATGAGCTTCGGGGCTGGCGTTTCTTCGTCCGTGTTCACAAAACTACATATTTTAAAGGCATTAAAATAAATAAATAAATAAAAAAACACTTCAGCGATTGAACAATAATAGTAGATTAGTGTATTTAAAACGTTAAAATGCTTGCTTATTTGTGCTGCATTTATGTGGAAACGAATAAGCTAGTAAAGACTGTTTCATATGGTCTCATCGTTTGAACCACGTTAGTTCAACAAAGTACGGCTGTTGTTAAAGACCTCACCAACTAATAACTTATGCTATTTAACTGATTAGAGTTCTCAAAAAAAATGCAACTGTATTGAACATATAATCACTCATTTAATATTTTTTGTTCCCTGTCATTTCGCTGTATTTTCTGTTTGATTTAGCACAGGTTCCCTCTTACGTCATACTCCGAAAGTTCCCTTAGGCATTTGTGCGCATGCGCACTACTCATAAAGGGTGATTTAATAGAGGACGCACAAAAATACAGATTAAAATCATTTATATTTAGGTTAAATATAAGATATGACTTGTAGAGCATGTTAGCTTGCAAATTATGCCCAAGAACATAATTTATTATGCCATATGTCTTACTAACAAGCAACAATGCCTCTAACCACAGGTCACGTACGAAAAATAATGCCCCGTTTAAGGCATATCCACTGAAGGTGTGGAGCGGAAAATGAAAATAAATACGGCCTTTTAAAATGTAAATGTTCCAGCGATTTCATTCCGTCAACCCCTTAGAACACAGCAAGAGCTAAACTCAGGTGTTTGCAAGTAGTTTTATTTAAAACGGAGAGAGCTGCCTTCAGCCAGTGTTTTCTGTTGTACAGACATGAGAGTCAAGGCTCCGAGCTCTCGGTCTGCGAACTACATCACTAAGCCTCTTTTAAAAGCATTTAAATAAAAACAGTCCAGCGACTGTACACAATGTAAACAGATTATCATTTTAAAGAGCTAAGCGCATATGAGCTGTTTTATGTGGTTTACGGATGAGCTTCGGGGCTGGCGTTTCTTCGTCCGTGTTCACAAAACTATATATTTTAAAGGCATTAAAAAAAAAAAAAAACACTTCAGCGATTGAACAATAATAGTAGATTAGTGTATTTAAAACGTTAAAATGCTTGCTTATTTGTGCTGCATTTTTGTGGAAACGAATAAGCTAGTAAAGACTGTTTCATATGGTCTCATCGTTTGAACCACGTTAGTTCAACAAAGTACGGCTGTTGTTAAAGACCTCACCAACTAATAACTTATGCTATTTAACTGATTAGAGTTCTCAAAAAAAATGCAACTGTATTGAACATATAATCACTCATTTAATATTTTTTGTTCCCTGTCATTTCGCTGTATTTTCTGTTTGATTTAGCACAGGTTCCCTCTTACGTCATACTCAGAAAGTTCCCTTAGGCATTTGTGCGCATGCGCACTACTCATAAAGGGTGATTTAATAGAGGACGCACAAAAATACAGATTAAAATCATTTATATTTAGGTTAAATATAAGATATGACTTGTAGAGCATGTTAGCTTGCAAATTATGCCCAAGAACATAATTTATTATGCCATATGTCTTACTAACAAGCAACAATGCCTCTAACCACAGGTCACGTACGAAAAATAATGCCCCGTTTAAGGCATATCCACTGAAGGTGTGGAGCGGAAAATGAAAATAAATACGGCCTTTTAAAATGTAAATGTTCCAGCGATTTCATTCCGTCAACCCCTTAGAACACAGCAAGAGCTAAACTCAGGTGTTTGCAAGTAGTTTTATTTAAAACGGAGAGAGCTGCCTTCAGCCAGTGTTTTCTGTTGTACTGACATGAGAGTCAAGGCTCCGAGCTCTCGGTCTGCGAACTACATCACTAAGCCTCTTTTAAAAGCATTTAAATAAAAACAGTCCAGCGACTGTACACAATGTAAACAGATTATCATTTTAAAGAGCTAAGCGCATATGAGCTGTTTTATGTGGTTTACGGATGAGCTTCGGGGCTGGCGTTTCTTCGTCCGTGTTCACAAAACTACTTATTTTAAAGGCATTAAAAAAAAAAAAAACACTTCAGCGATTGAACAATAATAGTAGATTAGTGTATTTAAAACGTTAAAATGCTTGCTTATTTGTGCTGCATTTTTGTGGAAACGAATAAGCTAGTAAAGACTGTTTCATATGGTCTCATCGTTTGAACCACGTTAGTTCAACAAAGTACGGCTGTTGTTAAAGACCTCACCAACTAATAACTTATGCTATTTAACTGATTAGAGTTCTCAAAAAAAATGCAACTGTATTGAACATATAATCACTCATTTAATATTTTTTGTTCCCTGTCATTTCGCTGTATTTTCTGTTTGATTTAGCACAGGTTCCCTCTTACGTCATACTCAGAAAGTTCCCTTAGGCATTTGTGCGCATGCGCACTACTCATAAAGGGTGATTTAATAGAGGACGCACAAAAATACAGATTAAAATCATTTATATTTAGGTTAAATATAAGATATGACTTGTAGAGCATGTTAGCTTGCAAATTATGCCCAAGAACATAATTTATTATGCCATATGTCTTACTAACAAGCAACAATGCCTCTAACCACAGGTCACGTACGAAAAATAATGCCCCGTTTAAGGCATATCCACTGAAGGTGTGGAGCGGAAAATGAAAATAAATACGGCCTTTTAAAATGTAAATGTTCCAGCGATTTCATTCCGTCAACCCCTTAGAACACAGCAAGAGCTAAACTCAGGTGTTTGCAAGTAGTTTTATTTAAAACGGAGAGAGCTGCCTTCAGCCAGTGTTTTCTGTTGTACAGACATGAGAGTCAAGGCTCCGAGCTCTCGGTCTGCGAACTACATCACTAAGCCTCTTTTAAAAGCATTTAAATAAAAACAGTCCAGCGACTGTACACAATGTAAACAGATTATCATTTTAAAGAGCTAAGCGCATATGAGCTGTTTTATGTGGTTTACGGATGAGCTTCGGGGCTGGCGTTTCTTCGTCCGTGTTCACAAAACTATATATTTTAAAGGCATTAAAAAAAAAAAAAACACTTCAGCGATTGAACAATAATAGTAGATTAGTGTATTTAAAACGTTAAAATGCTTGCTTATTTGTGCTGCATTTTTGTGGAAACGAATAAGCTAGTAAAGACTGTTTCATATGGTCTCATCGTTTGAACCACGTTAGTTCAACAAAGTACGGCTGTTGTTAAAGACCTCACCAACTAATAACTTATGCTATTTAACTGATTAGAGTTCTCAAAAAAAATGCAACTGTATTGAACATATAATCACTCATTTAATATTTTTTGTTCCCTGTCATTTCGCTGTATTTTCTGTTTGATTTAGCACAGGTTCCCTCTTACGTCATACTCAGAAAGTTCCCTTAGGCATTTGTGCGCATGCGCACTACTCATAAAGGGTGATTTAATAGAGGACGCACAAAAATACAGATTAAAATCATTTATATTTAGGTTAAATATAAGATATGACTTGTAGAGCATGTTAGCTTGCAAATTATGCCCAAGAACATAATTTATTATGCCATATGTCTTACTAACAAGCAACAATGCCTCTAACCACAGGTCACGTACGAAAAATAATGCCCCGTTTAAGGCATATCCACTGAAGGTGTGGAGCGGAAAATGAAAATAAATACGGCCTTTTAAAATGTAAATGTTCCAGCGATTTCATTCCGTCAACCCCTTAGAACACAGCAAGAGCTAAACTCAGGTGTTTGCAAGTAGTTTTATTTAAAACGGAGAGAGCTGCCTTCAGCCAGTGTTTTCTGTTGTACAGACATGAGAGTCAAGGCTCCGAGCTCTCGGTCTGCGAACTACATCACTAAGCCTCTTTTAAAAGCATTTAAATAAAAACAGTCCAGCGACTGTACACAATGTAAACAGATTATCATTTTAAAGAGCTAAGCGCATATGAGCTGTTTTATGTGGTTTACGGATGAGCTTCGGGGCTGGCGTTTCTTCGTCCGTGTTCACAAAACTACTTATTTTAAAGGCATTAAAAAAAAAAAAAACACTTCAGCGATTGAACAATAATAGTAGATTAGTGTATTTAAAACGTTAAAATGCTTGCTTATTTGTGCTGCATTTTTGTGGAAACGAATAAGCTAGTAAAGACTGTTTCATATGGTCTCATCGTTTGAACCACGTTAGTTCAACAAAGTACGGCTGTTGTTAAAGACCTCACCAACTAATAACTTATGCTATTTAACTGATTAGAGTTCTCAAAAAAAATGCAACTGTATTGAACATATAATCACTCATTTAATATTTTTTGTTCCCTGTCATTTCGCTGTATTTTCTGTTTGATTTAGCACAGGTTCCCTCTTACGTCATACTCCGAAAGTTCCCTTAGGCATTTGTGCGCATGCGCACTACTCATAAAGGGTGATTTAATAGAGGACGCACAAAAATACAGATTAAAATCATTTATATTTAGGTTAAATATAAGATATGACTTGTAGAGCATGTTAGCTTGCAAATTATGCCCAAGAACATAATTTATTATGCCATATGTCTTACTAACAAGCAACAATGCCTCTAACCACAGGTCACGTACGAAAAATAATGCCCCGTTTAAGGCATATCCACTGAAGGTGTGGAGCGGAAAATGAAAATAAATACGGCCTTTTAAAATGTAAATGTTCCAGCGATTTCATTCCGTCAACCCCTTAGAACACAGCAAGAGCTAAACTCAGGTGTTTGCAAGTAGTTTTATTTAAAACGGAGAGAGCTGCCTTCAGCCAGTGTTTTCTGTTGTACAGACATGAGAGTCAAGGCTCCGAGCTCTCGGTCTGCGAACTACATCACTAAGCCTCTTTTAAAAGCATTTAAATAAAAACAGTCCAGCGACTGTACACAATGTAAACAGATTATCATTTTAAAGAGCTAAGCGCATATGAGCTGTTTTATGTGGTTTACGGATGAGCTTCGGGGCTGGCGTTTCTTCGTCCGTGTTCACAAAACTACTTATTTTAAAGGCATTAAAAAAAAAAAAAACACTTCAGCGATTGAACAATAATAGTAGATTAGTGTATTTAAAACGTTAAAATGCTTGCTTATTTGTGCTGCATTTTTGTGGAAACGAATAAGCTAGTAAAGACTGTTTCATATGGTCTCATCGTTTGAACCACGTTAGTTCAACAAAGTACGGCTGTTGTTAAAGACCTCACCAACTAATAACTTATGCTATTTAACTGATTAGAGTTCTCAAAAAAAATGCAACTGTATTGAACATATAATCACTCATTTAATATTTTTTGTTCCCTGTCATTTCGCTGTATTTTCTGTTTGATTTAGCACAGGTTCCCTCTTACGTCATACTCAGAAAGTTCCCTTAGGCATTTGTGCGCATGCGCACTACTCATAAAGGGTGATTTAATAGAGGACGCACAAAAATACAGATTAAAATCATTTATATTTAGGTTAAATATAAGATATGACTTGTAGAGCATGTTAGCTTGCAAATTATGCCCAAGAACATAATTTATTATGCCATATGTCTTACTAACAAGCAACAATGCCTCTAACCACAGGTCACGTACGAAAAATAATGCCCCGTTTAAGGCATATCCACTGAAGGTGTGGAGCGGAAAATGAAAATAAATACGGCCTTTTAAAATGTAAATGTTCCAGCGATTTCATTCCGTCAACCCCTTAGAACACAGCAAGAGCTAAACTCAGGTGTTTGCAAGTAGTTTTATTTAAAACGGAGAGAGCTGCCTTCAGCCAGTGTTTTCTGTTGTACAGACATGAGAGTCAAGGCTCCGAGCTCTCGGTCTGCGAACTACATCACTAAGCCTCTTTTAAAAGCATTTAAATAAAAACAGTCCAGCGACTGTACACAATGTAAACAGATTATCATTTTAAAGAGCTAAGCGCATATGAGCTGTTTTATGTGGTTTACGGATGAGCTTCGGGGCTGGCGTTTCTTCGTCCGTGTTCACAAAACTACATATTTTAAAGGCATTAAAAAAAATAAAAAAAATAAAAAACACTTCAGCGATTGAACAATAATAGTAGATTAGTGTATTTAAAACGTTAAAATGCTTGCTTATTTGTGCTGCATTTTTGTGGAAACGAATAAGCTAGTAAAGACTGTTTCATATGGTCTCATCGTTTGAACCACGTTAGTTCAACAAAGTACGGCTGTTGTTAAAGACCTCACCAACTAATAACTTATGCTATTTAACTGATTAGAGTTCTCAAAAAAATGCAACTGTATTGAACATATAATCACTCATTTAATATTTTTTGTTCCCTGTCATTTCGCTGTATTTTCTGTTTGATTTAGCACAGGTTCCCTCTTACGTCATACTCCGAAAGTTCCCTTAGGCATTTGTGCGCATGCGCACTACTCATAAAGGGTGATTTAATAGAGGACGCACAAAAATACAGATTAAAATCATTTACATTTAGGTTAAATATAAGATATGACTTGTAGTGCATGTTAGCTTGCAAATTATGCCCAAGAACATAATTTATTATGCCATATGTCTTACTAACAAGCAACAATGCCTCTAACCACAGGTCACGTACGAAAAATAATGCCCCGTTTAAGGCATTCCACTCCACTGAAGGTGTGGAGCGGAAAATGAAAATAAATAAGGCCTTTTAAAATTTAAATGTTCCAGCGATTTCATTCCGTCAACCCCTTAGAACACAGCAAGAGCTAAACTCAGGTGTTTGCAAGTAGTTTTATTTAAAACGGAGAGAGCTGCCTTCAGCCAGTGTTTTCTGTTGTACTGACATGAGAGTCAAGGCTCCGAGCTCTCGGTCTGCGAACTACATCACTAAGCCTCTTTTAAAAGCATTTAAATAAAAACAGTCCAGCGACTGTACACAATGTAAACAGATTATCATTTTAAAGAGCTAAGCGCATATGAGCTGTTTTATGTGGTTTACGGATGAGCTTCGGGGCTGGCGTTTCTTCGTCCGTGTTCACAAAACTACATATTTTAAAGGCATTAAAATAAATAAATAAATAAAAAAACACTTCAGCGATTGAACAATAATAGTAGATTAGTGTATTTAAAACGTTAAAATGCTTGCTTATTTGTGCTGCATTTTTGTGGAAACGAATAAGCTAGTAAAGACTGTTTCATATGGTCTCATCGTTTGAACCACGTTAGTTCAACAAAGTACGGCTGTTGTTAAAGACCTCACCAACTAATAACTTATGCTATTTAACTGATTAGAGTTCTCAAAAAAAATGCAACTGTATTGAACATATAATCACTCATTTAATATTTTTTGTTCCCTGTCATTTCGCTGTATTTTCTGTTTGATTTAGCACAGGTTCCCTCTTACGTCATACTCCGAAAGTTCCCTTAGGCATTTGTGCGCATGCGCACTACTCATAAAGGGTGATTTAATAGAGGACGCACAAAAATACAGATTAAAATCATTTATATTTAGGTTAAATATAAGATATGACTTGTAGAGCATGTTAGCTTGCAAATTATGCCCAAGAACATAATTTATTATGCCATATGTCTTACTAACAAGCAACAATGCCTCTAACCACAGGTCACGTACGAAAAATAATGCCCCGTTTAAGGCATATCCACTGAAGGTGTGGAGCGGAAAATGAAAATAAATACGGCCTTTTAAAATGTAAATGTTCCAGCGATTTCATTCCGTCAACCCCTTAGAACACAGCAAGAGCTAAACTCAGGTGTTTGCAAGTAGTTTTATTTAAAACGGAGAGAGCTGCCTTCAGCCAGTGTTTTCTGTTGTACAGACATGAGAGTCAAGGCTCCGAGCTCTCGGTCTGCGAACTACATCACTAAGCCTCTTTTAAAAGCATTTAAATAAAAACAGTCCAGCGACTGTACACAATGTAAACAGATTATCATTTTAAAGAGCTAAGCGCATATGAGCTGTTTTATGTGGTTTACGGATGAGCTTCGGGGCTGGCGTTTCTTCGTCCGTGTTCACAAAACTACTTATTTTAAAGGCATTAAAAAAAAAAAAAACACTTCAGCGATTGAACAATAATAGTAGATTAGTGTATTTAAAACGTTAAAATGCTTGCTTATTTGTGCTGCATTTTTGTGGAAACGAATAAGCTAGTAAAGACTGTTTCATATGGTCTCATCGTTTGAACCACGTTAGTTCAACAAAGTACGGCTGTTGTTAAAGACCTCACCAACTAATAACTTATGCTATTTAACTGATTAGAGTTCTCAAAAAAAATGCAACTGTATTGAACATATAATCACTCATTTAATATTTTTTGTTCCCTGTCATTTCGCTGTATTTTCTGTTTGATTTAGCACAGGTTCCCTCTTACGTCATACTCAGAAAGTTCCCTTAGGCATTTGTGCGCATGCGCACTACTCATAAAGGGTGATTTAATAGAGGACGCACAAAAATACAGATTAAAATCATTTATATTTAGGTTAAATATAAGATATGACTTGTAGAGCATGTTAGCTTGCAAATTATGCCCAAGAACATAATTTATTATGCCATATGTCTTACTAACAAGCAACAATGCCTCTAACCACAGGTCACGTACGAAAAATAATGCCCCGTTTAAGGCATATCCACTGAAGGTGTGGAGCGGAAAATGAAAATAAATACGGCCTTTTAAAATGTAAATGTTCCAGCGATTTCATTCCGTCAACCCCTTAGAACACAGCAAGAGCTAAACTCAGGTGTTTGCAAGTAGTTTTATTTAAAACGGAGAGAGCTGCCTTCAGCCAGTGTTTTCTGTTGTACAGACATGAGAGTCAAGGCTCCGAGCTCTCGGTCTGCGAACTACATCACTAAGCCTCTTTTAAAAGCATTTAAATAAAAACAGTCCAGCGACTGTACACAATGTAAACAGATTATCATTTTAAAGAGCTAAGCGCATATGAGCTGTTTTATGTGGTTTACGGATGAGCTTCGGGGCTGGCGTTTCTTCGTCCGTGTTCACAAAACTACATATTTTAAAGGCATTAAAAAAAATAAAAAAAATAAAAAACACTTCAGCGATTGAACAATAATAGTAGATTAGTGTATTTAAAACGTTAAAATGCTTGCTTATTTGTGCTGCATTTTTGTGGAAACGAATAAGCTAGTAAAGACTGTTTCATATGGTCTCATCGTTTGAACCACGTTAGTTCAACAAAGTACGGCTGTTGTTAAAGACCTCACCAACTAATAACTTATGCTATTTAACTGATTAGAGTTCTCAAAAAAATGCAACTGTATTGAACATATAATCACTCATTTAATATTTTTTGTTCCCTGTCATTTCGCTGTATTTTCTGTTTGATTTAGCACAGGTTCCCTCTTACGTCATACTCCGAAAGTTCCCTTAGGCATTTGTGCGCATGCGCACTACTCATAAAGGGTGATTTAATAGAGGACGCACAAAAATACAGATTAAAATCATTTACATTTAGGTTAAATATAAGATATGACTTGTAGTGCATGTTAGCTTGCAAATTATGCCCAAGAACATAATTTATTATGCCATATGTCTTACTAACAAGCAACAATGCCTCTAACCACAGGTCACGTACGAAAAATAATGCCCCGTTTAAGGCATTCCACTCCACTGAAGGTGTGGAGCGGAAAATGAAAATAAATAAGGCCTTTTAAAATTTAAATGTTCCAGCGATTTCATTCCGTCAACCCCTTAGAACACAGCAAGAGCTAAACTCAGGTGTTTGCAAGTAGTTTTATTTAAAACGGAGAGAGCTGCCTTCAGCCAGTGTTTTCTGTTGTACTGACATGAGAGTCAAGGCTCCGAGCTCTCGGTCTGCGAACTACATCACTAAGCCTCTTTTAAAAGCATTTAAATAAAAACAGTCCAGCGACTGTACACAATGTAAACAGATTATCATTTTAAAGAGCTAAGCGCATATGAGCTGTTTTATGTGGTTTACGGATGAGCTTCGGGGCTGGCGTTTCTTCGTCCGTGTTCACAAAACTACATATTTTAAAGGCATTAAAATAAATAAATAAATAAAAAAACACTTCAGCGATTGAACAATAATAGTAGATTAGTGTATTTAAAACGTTAAAATGCTTGCTTATTTGTGCTGCATTTTTGTGGAAACGAATAAGCTAGTAAAGACTGTTTCATATGGTCTCATCGTTTGAACCACGTTAGTTCAACAAAGTACGGCTGTTGTTAAAGACCTCACCAACTAATAACTTATGCTATTTAACTGATTAGAGTTCTCAAAAAAAAATGCAACTGTATTGAACATATAATCACTCATTTAATATTTTTTGTTCCCTGTCATTTCGCTGTATTTTCTGTTTGATTTAGCACAGGTTCCCTCTTACGTCATACTCAGAAAGTTCCCTTAGGCATTTGTGCGCATGCGCACTACTCATAAAGGGTGATTTAATAGAGGACGCACAAAAATACAGATTAAAATCATTTATATTTAGGTTAAATATAAGATATGACTTGTAGAGCATGTTAGCTTGCAAATTATGCCCAAGAACATAATTTATTATGCCATATGTCTTACTAACAAGCAACAATGCCTCTAACCACAGGTCACGTACGAAAAATAATGCCCCGTTTAAGGCATATCCACTGAAGGTGTGGAGCGGAAAATGAAAATAAATACGGCCTTTTAAAATGTAAATGTTCCAGCGATTTCATTCCGTCAACCCCTTAGAACACAGCAAGAGCTAAACTCAGGTGTTTGCAAGTAGTTTTATTTAAAACGGAGAGAGCTGCCTTCAGCCAGTGTTTTCTGTTGTACAGACATGAGAGTCAAGGCTCCGAGCTCTCGGTCTGCGAACTACATCACTAAGCCTCTTTTAAAAGCATTTAAATAAAAACAGTCCAGCGACTGTACACAATGTAAACAGATTATCATTTTAAAGAGCTAAGCGCATATGAGCTGTTTTATGTGGTTTACGGATGAGCTTCGGGGCTGGCGTTTCTTCGTCCGTGTTCACAAAACTATATATTTTAAAGGCATTAAAAAAAAAAAAAACACTTCAGCGATTGAACAATAATAGTAGATTAGTGTATTTAAAACGTTAAAATGCTTGCTTATTTGTGCTGCATTTTTGTGGAAACGAATAAGCTAGTAAAGACTGTTTCATATGGTCTCATCGTTTGAACCACGTTAGTTCAACAAAGTACGGCTGTTGTTAAAGACCTCACCAACTAATAACTTATGCTATTTAACTGATTAGAGTTCTCAAAAAAAATGCAACTGTATTGAACATATAATCACTCATTTAATATTTTTTGTTCCCTGTCATTTCGCTGTATTTTCTGTTTGATTTAGCACAGGTTCCCTCTTACGTCATACTCAGAAAGTTCCCTTAGGCATTTGTGCGCATGCGCACTACTCATAAAGGGTGATTTAATAGAGGACGCACAAAAATACAGATTAAAATCATTTATATTTAGGTTAAATATAAGATATGACTTGTAGAGCATGTTAGCTTGCAAATTATGCCCAAGAACATAATTTATTATGCCATATGTCTTACTAACAAGCAACAATGCCTCTAACCACAGGTCACGTACGAAAAATAATGCCCCGTTTAAGGCATATCCACTGAAGGTGTGGAGCGGAAAATGAAAATAAATACGGCCTTTTAAAATGTAAATGTTCCAGCGATTTCATTCCGTCAACCCCTTAGAACACAGCAAGAGCTAAACTCAGGTGTTTGCAAGTAGTTTTATTTAAAACGGAGAGAGCTGCCTTCAGCCAGTGTTTTCTGTTGTACAGACATGAGAGTCAAGGCTCCGAGCTCTCGGTCTGCGAACTACATCACTAAGCCTCTTTTAAAAGCATTTAAATAAAAACAGTCCAGCGACTGTACACAATGTAAACAGATTATCATTTTAAAGAGCTAAGCGCATATGAGCTGTTTTATGTGGTTTACGGATGAGCTTCGGGGCTGGCGTTTCTTCGTCCGTGTTCACAAAACTACTTATTTTAAAGGCATTAAAAAAAAAAAAAACACTTCAGCGATTGAACAATAATAGTAGATTAGTGTATTTAAAACGTTAAAATGCTTGCTTATTTGTGCTGCATTTTTGTGGAAACGAATAAGCTAGTAAAGACTGTTTCATATGGTCTCATCGTTTGAACCACGTTAGTTCAACAAAGTACGGCTGTTGTTAAAGACCTCACCAACTAATAACTTATGCTATTTAACTGATTAGAGTTCTCAAAAAAAATGCAACTGTATTGAACATATAATCACTCATTTAATATTTTTTGTTCCCTGTCATTTCGCTGTATTTTCTGTTTGATTTAGCACAGGTTCCCTCTTACGTCATACTCCGAAAGTTCCCTTAGGCATTTGTGCGCATGCGCACTACTCATAAAGGGTGATTTAATAGAGGACGCACAAAAATACAGATTAAAATCATTTATATTTAGGTTAAATATAAGATATGACTTGTAGAGCATGTTAGCTTGCAAATTATGCCCAAGAACATAATTTATTATGCCATATGTCTTACTAACAAGCAACAATGCCTCTAACCACAGGTCACGTACGAAAAATAATGCCCCGTTTAAGGCATATCCACTGAAGGTGTGGAGCGGAAAATGAAAATAAATACGGCCTTTTAAAATGTAAATGTTCCAGCGATTTCATTCCGTCAACCCCTTAGAACACAGCAAGAGCTAAACTCAGGTGTTTGCAAGTAGTTTTATTTAAAACGGAGAGAGCTGCCTTCAGCCAGTGTTTTCTGTTGTACAGACATGAGAGTCAAGGCTCCGAGCTCTCGGTCTGCGAACTACATCACTAAGCCTCTTTTAAAAGCATTTAAATAAAAACAGTCCAGCGACTGTACACAATGTAAACAGATTATCATTTTAAAGAGCTAAGCGCATATGAGCTGTTTTATGTGGTTTACGGATGAGCTTCGGGGCTGGCGTTTCTTCGTCCGTGTTCACAAAACTACTTATTTTAAAGGCATTAAAAAAAAAAAAAACACTTCAGCGATTGAACAATAATAGTAGATTAGTGTATTTAAAACGTTAAAATGCTTGCTTATTTGTGCTGCATTTTTGTGGAAACGAATAAGCTAGTAAAGACTGTTTCATATGGTCTCATCGTTTGAACCACGTTAGTTCAACAAAGTACGGCTGTTGTTAAAGACCTCACCAACTAATAACTTATGCTATTTAACTGATTAGAGTTCTCAAAAAAAATGCAACTGTATTGAACATATAATCACTCATTTAATATTTTTTGTTCCCTGTCATTTCGCTGTATTTTCTGTTTGATTTAGCACAGGTTCCCTCTTACGTCATACTCAGAAAGTTCCCTTAGGCATTTGTGCGCATGCGCACTACTCATAAAGGGTGATTTAATAGAGGACGCACAAAAATACAGATTAAAATCATTTATATTTAGGTTAAATATAAGATATGACTTGTAGAGCATGTTAGCTTGCAAATTATGCCCAAGAACATAATTTATTATGCCATATGTCTTACTAACAAGCAACAATGCCTCTAACCACAGGTCACGTACGAAAAATAATGCCCCGTTTAAGGCATATCCACTGAAGGTGTGGAGCGGAAAATGAAAATAAATACGGCCTTTTAAAATGTAAATGTTCCAGCGATTTCATTCCGTCAACCCCTTAGAACACAGCAAGAGCTAAACTCAGGTGTTTGCAAGTAGTTTTATTTAAAACGGAGAGAGCTGCCTTCAGCCAGTGTTTTCTGTTGTACAGACATGAGAGTCAAGGCTCCGAGCTCTCGGTCTGCGAACTACATCACTAAGCCTCTTTTAAAAGCATTTAAATAAAAACAGTCCAGCGACTGTACACAATGTAAACAGATTATCATTTTAAAGAGCTAAGCGCATATGAGCTGTTTTATGTGGTTTACGGATGAGCTTCGGGGCTGGCGTTTCTTCGTCCGTGTTCACAAAACTACATATTTTAAAGGCATTAAAAAAAATAAAAAAAATAAAAAACACTTCAGCGATTGAACAATAATAGTAGATTAGTGTATTTAAAACGTTAAAATGCTTGCTTATTTGTGCTGCATTTTTGTGGAAACGAATAAGCTAGTAAAGACTGTTTCATATGGTCTCATCGTTTGAACCACGTTAGTTCAACAAAGTACGGCTGTTGTTAAAGACCTCACCAACTAATAACTTATGCTATTTAACTGATTAGAGTTCTCAAAAAAATGCAACTGTATTGAACATATAATCACTCATTTAATATTTTTTGTTCCCTGTCATTTCGCTGTATTTTCTGTTTGATTTAGCACAGGTTCCCTCTTACGTCATACTCCGAAAGTTCCCTTAGGCATTTGTGCGCATGCGCACTACTCATAAAGGGTGATTTAATAGAGGACGCACAAAAATACAGATTAAAATCATTTACATTTAGGTTAAATATAAGATATGACTTGTAGTGCATGTTAGCTTGCAAATTATGCCCAAGAACATAATTTATTATGCCATATGTCTTACTAACAAGCAACAATGCCTCTAACCACAGGTCACGTACGAAAAATAATGCCCCGTTTAAGGCATTCCACTCCACTGAAGGTGTGGAGCGGAAAATGAAAATAAATAAGGCCTTTTAAAATTTAAATGTTCCAGCGATTTCATTCCGTCAACCCCTTAGAACACAGCAAGAGCTAAACTCAGGTGTTTGCAAGTAGTTTTATTTAAAACGGAGAGAGCTGCCTTCAGCCAGTGTTTTCTGTTGTACTGACATGAGAGTCAAGGCTCCGAGCTCTCGGTCTGCGAACTACATCACTAAGCCTCTTTTAAAAGCATTTAAATAAAAACAGTCCAGCGACTGTACACAATGTAAACAGATTATCATTTTAAAGAGCTAAGCGCATATGAGCTGTTTTATGTGGTTTACGGATGAGCTTCGGGGCTGGCGTTTCTTCGTCCGTGTTCACAAAACTACATATTTTAAAGGCATTAAAATAAATAAATAAATAAAAAAACACTTCAGCGATTGAACAATAATAGTAGATTAGTGTATTTAAAACGTTAAAATGCTTGCTTATTTGTGCTGCATTTTTGTGGAAACGAATAAGCTAGTAAAGACTGTTTCATATGGTCTCATCGTTTGAACCACGTTAGTTCAACAAAGTACGGCTGTTGTTAAAGACCTCACCAACTAATAACTTATGCTATTTAACTGATTAGAGTTCTCAAAAAAAATGCAACTGTATTGAACATATAATCACTCATTTAATATTTTTTGTTCCCTGTCATTTCGCTGTATTTTCTGTTTGATTTAGCACAGGTTCCCTCTTACGTCATACTCCGAAAGTTCCCTTAGGCATTTGTGCGCATGCGCACTACTCATAAAGGGTGATTTAATAGAGGACGCACAAAAATACAGATTAAAATCATTTATATTTAGGTTAAATATAAGATATGACTTGTAGAGCATGTTAGCTTGCAAATTATGCCCAAGAACATAATTTATTATGCCATATGTCTTACTAACAAGCAACAATGCCTCTAACCACAGGTCACGTACGAAAAATAATGCCCCGTTTAAGGCATATCCACTGAAGGTGTGGAGCGGAAAATGAAAATAAATACGGCCTTTTAAAATGTAAATGTTCCAGCGATTTCATTCCGTCAACCCCTTAGAACACAGCAAGAGCTAAACTCAGGTGTTTGCAAGTAGTTTTATTTAAAACGGAGAGAGCTGCCTTCAGCCAGTGTTTTCTGTTGTACAGACATGAGAGTCAAGGCTCCGAGCTCTCGGTCTGCGAACTACATCACTAAGCCTCTTTTAAAAGCATTTAAATAAAAACAGTCCAGCGACTGTACACAATGTAAACAGATTATCATTTTAAAGAGCTAAGCGCATATGAGCTGTTTTATGTGGTTTACGGATGAGCTTCGGGGCTGGCGTTTCTTCGTCCGTGTTCACAAAACTACTTATTTTAAAGGCATTAAAAAAAAAAAAAACACTTCAGCGATTGAACAATAATAGTAGATTAGTGTATTTAAAACGTTAAAATGCTTGCTTATTTGTGCTGCATTTTTGTGGAAACGAATAAGCTAGTAAAGACTGTTTCATATGGTCTCATCGTTTGAACCACGTTAGTTCAACAAAGTACGGCTGTTGTTAAAGACCTCACCAACTAATAACTTATGCTATTTAACTGATTAGAGTTCTCAAAAAAAATGCAACTGTATTGAACATATAATCACTCATTTAATATTTTTTGTTCCCTGTCATTTCGCTGTATTTTCTGTTTGATTTAGCACAGGTTCCCTCTTACGTCATACTCAGAAAGTTCCCTTAGGCATTTGTGCGCATGCGCACTACTCATAAAGGGTGATTTAATAGAGGACGCACAAAAATACAGATTAAAATCATTTATATTTAGGTTAAATATAAGATATGACTTGTAGAGCATGTTAGCTTGCAAATTATGCCCAAGAACATAATTTATTATGCCATATGTCTTACTAACAAGCAACAATGCCTCTAACCACAGGTCACGTACGAAAAATAATGCCCCGTTTAAGGCATATCCACTGAAGGTGTGGAGCGGAAAATGAAAATAAATACGGCCTTTTAAAATGTAAATGTTCCAGCGATTTCATTCCGTCAACCCCTTAGAACACAGCAAGAGCTAAACTCAGGTGTTTGCAAGTAGTTTTATTTAAAACGGAGAGAGCTGCCTTCAGCCAGTGTTTTCTGTTGTACAGACATGAGAGTCAAGGCTCCGAGCTCTCGGTCTGCGAACTACATCACTAAGCCTCTTTTAAAAGCATTTAAATAAAAACAGTCCAGCGACTGTACACAATGTAAACAGATTATCATTTTAAAGAGCTAAGCGCATATGAGCTGTTTTATGTGGTTTACGGATGAGCTTCGGGGCTGGCGTTTCTTCGTCCGTGTTCACAAAACTACATATTTTAAAGGCATTAAAAAAAATAAAAAAAATAAAAAACACTTCAGCGATTGAACAATAATAGTAGATTAGTGTATTTAAAACGTTAAAATGCTTGCTTATTTGTGCTGCATTTTTGTGGAAACGAATAAGCTAGTAAAGACTGTTTCATATGGTCTCATCGTTTGAACCACGTTAGTTCAACAAAGTACGGCTGTTGTTAAAGACCTCACCAACTAATAACTTATGCTATTTAACTGATTAGAGTTCTCAAAAAAATGCAACTGTATTGAACATATAATCACTCATTTAATATTTTTTGTTCCCTGTCATTTCGCTGTATTTTCTGTTTGATTTAGCACAGGTTCCCTCTTACGTCATACTCCGAAAGTTCCCTTAGGCATTTGTGCGCATGCGCACTACTCATAAAGGGTGATTTAATAGAGGACGCACAAAAATACAGATTAAAATCATTTACATTTAGGTTAAATATAAGATATGACTTGTAGTGCATGTTAGCTTGCAAATTATGCCCAAGAACATAATTTATTATGCCATATGTCTTACTAACAAGCAACAATGCCTCTAACCACAGGTCACGTACGAAAAATAATGCCCCGTTTAAGGCATTCCACTCCACTGAAGGTGTGGAGCGGAAAATGAAAATAAATAAGGCCTTTTAAAATTTAAATGTTCCAGCGATTTCATTCCGTCAACCCCTTAGAACACAGCAAGAGCTAAACTCAGGTGTTTGCAAGTAGTTTTATTTAAAACGGAGAGAGCTGCCTTCAGCCAGTGTTTTCTGTTGTACTGACATGAGAGTCAAGGCTCCGAGCTCTCGGTCTGCGAACTACATCACTAAGCCTCTTTTAAAAGCATTTAAATAAAAACAGTCCAGCGACTGTACACAATGTAAACAGATTATCATTTTAAAGAGCTAAGCGCATATGAGCTGTTTTATGTGGTTTACGGATGAGCTTCGGGGCTGGCGTTTCTTCGTCCGTGTTCACAAAACTACATATTTTAAAGGCATTAAAATAAATAAATAAATAAAAAAACACTTCAGCGATTGAACAATAATAGTAGATTAGTGTATTTAAAACGTTAAAATGCTTGCTTATTTGTGCTGCATTTTTGTGGAAACGAATAAGCTAGTAAAGACTGTTTCATATGGTCTCATCGTTTGAACCACGTTAGTTCAACAAAGTACGGCTGTTGTTAAAGACCTCACCAACTAATAACTTATGCTATTTAACTGATTAGAGTTCTCAAAAAAAATGCAACTGTATTGAACATATAATCACTCATTTAATATTTTTTGTTCCCTGTCATTTCGCTGTATTTTCTGTTTGATTTAGCACAGGTTCCCTCTTACGTCATACTCAGAAAGTTCCCTTAGGCATTTGTGCGCATGCGCACTACTCATAAAGGGTGATTTAATAGAGGACGCACAAAAATACAGATTAAAATCATTTATATTTAGGTTAAATATAAGATATGACTTGTAGAGCATGTTAGCTTGCAAATTATGCCCAAGAACATAATTTATTATGCCATATGTCTTACTAACAAGCAACAATGCCTCTAACCACAGGTCACGTACGAAAAATAATGCCCCGTTTAAGGCATATCCACTGAAGGTGTGGAGCGGAAAATGAAAATAAATACTGCCTTTTAAAATGTAAATGTTCCAGCGATTTCATTCCGTCAACCCCTTAGAACACAGCAAGAGCTAAACTCAGGTGTTTGCAAGTAGTTTTATTTAAAACGGAGAGAGCTGCCTTCAGCCAGTGTTTTCTGTTGTACAGACATGAGAGTCAAGGCTCCGAGCTCTCGGTCTGCGAACTACATCACTAAGCCTCTTTTAAAAGCATTTAAATAAAAACAGTCCAGCGACTGTACACAATGTAAACAGATTATCATTTTAAAGAGCTAAGCGCATATGAGCTGTTTTATGTGGTTTACGGATGAGCTTCGGGGCTGGCGTTTCTTCGTCCGTGTTCACAAAACTACATATTTTAAAGGCATTAAAAAAAATAAAAAAAATAAAAAACACTTCAGCGATTGAACAATAATAGTAGATTAGTGTATTTAAAACGTTAAAATGCTTGCTTATTTGTGCTGCATTTTTGTGGAAACGAATAAGCTAGTAAAGACTGTTTCATATGGTCTCATCGTTTGAACCACGTTAGTTCAACAAAGTACGGCTGTTGTTAAAGACCTCACCAACTAATAACTTATGCTATTTAACTGATTAGAGTTCTCAAAAAAATGCAACTGTATTGAACATATAATCACTCATTTAATATTTTTTGTTCCCTGTCATTTCGCTGTATTTTCTGTTTGATTTAGCACAGGTTCCCTCTTACGTCATACTCCGAAAGTTCCCTTAGGCATTTGTGCGCATGCGCACTACTCATAAAGGGTGATTTAATAGAGGACGCACAAAAATACAGATTAAAATCATTTACATTTAGGTTAAATATAAGATATGACTTGTAGTGCATGTTAGCTTGCAAATTATGCCCAAGAACATAATTTATTATGCCATATGTCTTACTAACAAGCAACAATGCCTCTAACCACAGGTCACGTACGAAAAATAATGCCCCGTTTAAGGCATTCCACTCCACTGAAGGTGTGGAGCGGAAAATGAAAATAAATACGGCCTTTTAAAATTTAAATGTTCCAGCGATTTCATTCCGTCAACCCCTTAGAACACAGCAAGAGCTAAACTCAGGTGTTTGCAAGTAGTTTTATTTAAAACGGAGAGAGCTGCCTTCAGCCAGTGTTTTCTGTTGTACTGACATGAGAGTCAAGGCTCCGAGCTCTCGGTCTGCGAACTACATCACTAAGCCTCTTTTAAAAGCATTTAAATAAAAACAGTCCAGCGACTGTACACAATGTAAACAGATTATCATTTTAAAGAGCTAAGCGCATATGAGCTGTTTTATGTGGTTTACGGATGAGCTTCGGGGCTGGCGTTTCTTCGTCCGTGTTCACAAAACTACATATTTTAAAGGCATTAAAATAAATAAATAAAAAAAAAAAAACACTTCAGCGATTGAACAATAATAGTAGATTAGTGTATTTAAAACGTTAAAATGCTTGCTTATTTGTGCTGCATTTTTGTGGAAACGAATAAGCTAGTAAAGACTGTTTCATATGGTCTCATCGTTTGAACCACGTTAGTTCAACAAAGTACGGCTGTTGTTAAAGACCTCACCAACTAATAACTTATGCTATTTAACTGATTAGAGTTCTCAAAAAAAATGCAACTGTATTGAACATATAATCACTCATTTAATATTTTTTGTTCCCTGTCATTTCGCTGTATTTTCTGTTTGATTTAGCACAGGTTCCCTCTTACGTCATACTCAGAAAGTTCCCTTAGGCATTTGTGCGCATGCGCACTACTCATAAAGGGTGATTTAATAGAGGACGCACAAAAATACAGATTAAAATCATTTATATTTAGGTTAAATATAAGATATGACTTGTAGAGCATGTTAGCTTGCAAATTATGCCCAAGAACATAATTTATTATGCCATATGTCTTACTAACAAGCAACAATGCCTCTAACCACAGGTCACGTACGAAAAATAATGCCCCGTTTAAGGCATATCCACTGAAGGTGTGGAGCGGAAAATGAAAATAAATACGGCCTTTTAAAATGTAAATGTTCCAGCGATTTCATTCCGTCAACCCCTTAGAACACAGCAAGAGCTAAACTCAGGTGTTTGCAAGTAGTTTTATTTAAAACGGAGAGAGCTGCCTTCAGCCAGTGTTTTCTGTTGTACAGACATGAGAGTCAAGGCTCCGAGCTCTCGGTCTGCGAACTACATCACTAAGCCTCTTTTAAAAGCATTTAAATAAAAACAGTCCAGCGACTGTACACAATGTAAACAGATTATCATTTTAAAGAGCTAAGCGCATATGAGCTGTTTTATGTGGTTTACGGATGAGCTTCGGGGCTGGCGTTTCTTCGTCCGTGTTCACAAAACTACTTATTTTAAAGGCATTAAAAAAAAAAAAACACTTCAGCGATTGAACAATAATAGTATATTAGTGTATTTAAAACGTTAAAATGCTTGCTTATTTGTGCTGCATTTTTGTGGAAACGAATAAGCTAGTAAAGACTGTTTCATATGGTCTCATCGTTTGAACCACGTTAGTTCAACAAAGTACGGCTGTTGTTAAAGACCTCACCAACTAATAACTTATGCTATTTAACTGATTAGAGTTCTCAAAAAAAATGCAACTGTATTGAACATATAATCACTCATTTAATATTTTTTGTTCCCTGTCATTTCGCTGTATTTTCTGTTTGATTTAGCACAGGTTCGTCATACTCAGAAAGTTCCCTTAGGCATTTGTGCGCATGCGCACTACTCATAAAGGGTGATTTAATAGAGGACGCACAAAAATACAGATTAAAATCATTTATATTTAGGTTAAATATAAGATATGACTTGTAATGCATGTTAGCTTGCAAATTATGCCCAAGAACATAATTTATTATGCCATATGTCTTACTAACAAGCAACAATGCCTCTAACCACAGGTCACGTACGAAAAATAATGCCCCGTTTAAGGCATTCCACTCCACTGAAGGTGTGGAGCGGAAAATGAAAATAAATACGGCCTTTTAAAATTTAAATGTTCCAGCGATTTCATTCCGTCAACCCCTTAGAACACAGCAAGAGCTAAACTCAGGTGTTTGCAAGTAATTTTATTTAAAACGGAGAGAGCTGCCTTCAGCCAGTGTTTTCTGTTGTACTGACATGAGAGTCAAGGCTCCGAGCTCTCGGTCTGCGAACTACATCACTATGCCTCTTTTAAAAGCATTTAAATAAAAACAGTCCAGCGACTGTACACAATGTAAACAGATTATCATTTTAAAGAGCTAAGCGCATATGAGCTGTTTTATGTGGTTTACGGATGGATGAGCTTCGGGGCTGGCGTTTCTTCGTCCGTGTTCACAAAACTACATATTTTAAAGGCATTAAAATAAATAAATAAATAAAAAAACACTTCAGCGATTGAACAATAATAGTAGATTAGTGTATTTAAAACGTTAAAATGCTTGCTTATTTGTGCTGCATTTTTGTGGAAACGAATAAGCTAGTAAAGACTGTTTCATATGGTCTCATCGTTTGAACCACGTTAGTTCAACAAAGTACGGCTGTTGTTAAAGACCTCACCAACTAATAACTTATGCTATTTAACTGATTAGAGTTCTCAAAAAAAATGCAACTGTATTGAACATATAATCAATCATTTAATATTTTTTGTTCCCTGTCATTTCGCTGTATTTTCTGTTTGATTTAGCACAGGTTCCCTCTTACGTCATACTCAGAAAGTTCCCTTAGGCATTTGTGCGCATGCGCACTACTCATAAAGGGTGATTTAATAGAGGACGCACAAAAATACAGATTAAAATCATTTATATTTAGGTTAAATATAAGATATGACTTGTAGAGCATGTTAGCTTGCAAATTATGCCCAAGAACATAATTTATTATGCCATATGTCTTACTAACAAGCAACAATGCCTCTAACCACAGGTCACGTACGAAAAATAATGCCCCGTTTAAGGCATTCCACTCCACTGAAGGTGTGGAGCTGAAAATGAAAATAAATACGGCCTTTTAAAATTTAAATGTTCCAGCGATTTCATTCCGTCAACCCCTTAGAACACAGCAAGAGCTAAACTTAGGTGTTTGCAAGTAGTTTTATTTAAAACGGAGAGAGCTGCCTTCAGCCAGTGTTTTCTGTTGTACTGACATGAGAGTCAAGGCTCCGAGCTCTCGGTCTGCGAACTACATCACTAAGCCTCTTTTAAAAGCATTTAAATAAAAACAGTCCAGCGACTGTACACAATGTAAACAGATTATCATTTTAAAGAGCTAAGCGCATAAGAGCTGTTTTATGTGGTTTACGGATGAGCTTCGGGGCTGGCGTTTCTTCGTCCGTGTTCACAAAACTACATATTTTAAAGGCATTAAAAAAAATAAATAAAAAAAAAAACACTTCAGCGATTGAACAATAACAGTAGATTAGTGTATTTAAAACGTTAAAATGCTTGCTTATTTGTGCTGCATTTTTGTGGAAACGAATAAGCTAGTAAAGACTGTTTCATATGGTCTCATCGTTTGAACCACGTTAGTTCAACAAAGTACGGCTGTTGTTAAAGACCTCACCAACTAATAACTTATGCTATTTAACTGATTAGAGATCTCAAAAAAATGCAACTGTATTGAACATATAATCACTCATTTAATATTTTTTGTTCCCTGTCATTTCGCTGTATTTTCTGTTTGATTTAGCACAGGTTCCCTCTTACGTCATACTCAAAGTTCCCTTAGGCATTTGTGCGCATGCGCACTACTCATAAAGGGTGATTTAATAGAGGACGCACAAAAATACAGATTAAAATCATTTATATTTAGGTTAAATATAAGATATGACTTGTAGTGCATGTTAGCTTGCAAATTATGCCCAAGAACATAATTTATTATGCCATATGTCTTACTAACAAGCAACAATGCCTCTAACCACAGGTCACGTACGAAAAATAATGCCCCGTTTAAGGCATTCCACTCCACTGAAGGTGTGGAGCGGAAAATGAAAATAAATACGGCCTTTTAAAATTTTAATGTTCCAGCGATTTCATTCCGTCAACCCCTTAGAACACAGCAAGAGCTAAACTCAGGTGTTTGCAAGTAATTTTATTTAAAACGGAGAGAGCTGCCTTCAGCCAGTGTTTTCTGTTGTACTGACATGAGAGTCAAGGCTCCGAGCTCTCGGTCTGCGAACTACATCACTAAGCCTCTTTTAAAAGCATTTAAATAAAAATAGTCCAGCGACTGTACACAATGTAAACAGATTATCATTTTAAAGAGCTAAGCGCATATGAGCTGTTTTATGTGGTTTACGGATGAGCTTCGGGGCTGGCGTTTCTTCGTCCGTGTTCACAAAACTACATATTATATAGGCATTAAAATAAATAAATAAATAAAAAAACACTTCAGCGATTGAACAATAATAGTAGATTAGTGTATTTAAAACGTTAAAATGCTTGCTTATTTGTGCTGCATTTTTGTGGAAACGAATAAGCTAGTAAAGACTGTTTCATATGGTCTCATCGTTTGAACCACGTTAGTTCAACAAAGTACGGCTGTTGTTAAAGACCTCACCAACTAATAACTTATGCTATTTAACTGATTAGAGTTCTCAAAAAAAATGCAACTGTATTGAACATATAATCACTCATTTAATATTTTTTGTTCCCTGTCATTTCGCTGTATTTTCTGTTTGATTTAGCACAGGTTCCCTCTTACGTCATACTCAGAAAGTTCCCTTAGGCATTTGTGCGCATGCGCACTACTCATAAAGGGTGATTTAATAGAGGACGCACAAAAATACAGATTAAAATCATTTATATTTAGGTTAAATATAAGATATGACTTGTAGAGCATGTTAGCTTGCAAATTATGCCCAAGAACATAATTTATTATGCCATATGTCTTACTAACAAGCAACAATGCCTCTAACCACAGGTCACGTACGAAAAATAATGCCCCGTTTAAGGCATATCCACTGAAGGTGTGGAGCGGAAAATGAAAATAAATACGGCCTTTTAAAATGTAAATGTTCCAGCGATTTCATTCCGTCAACCCCTTAGAACACAGCAAGAGCTAAACTCAGGTGTTTGCAAGTAGTTTTATTTAAAACGGAGAGAGCTGCCTTCAGCCAGTGTTTTCTGTTGTACAGACATGAGAGTCAAGGCTCCGAGCTCTCGGTCTGCGAACTACATCACTAAGCCTCTTTTAAAAGCATTTAAATAAAAACAGTCCAGCGACTGTACACAATGTAAACAGATTATCATTTTAAAGAGCTAAGCGCATATGAGCTGTTTTATGTGGTTTACGGATGAGCTTCGGGGCTGGCGTTTCTTCGTCCGTGTTCACAAAACTACTTATTTTAAAGGCATTAAAAAAAAAAAAAACACTTCAGCGATTGAACAATAATAGTAGATTAGTGTATTTAAAACGTTAAAATGCTTGCTTATTTGTGCTGCATTTTTGTGGAAACGAATAAGCTAGTAAAGACTGTTTCATATGGTCTCATCGTTTGAACCACGTTAGTTCAACAAAGTACGGCTGTTGTTAAAGACCTCACCAACTAATAACTTATGCTATTTAACTGATTAGAGTTCTCAAAAAAAATGCAACTGTATTGAACATATAATCACTCATTTAATATTTTTTGTTCCCTGTCATTTCGCTGTATTTTCTGTTTGATTTAGCACAGGTTCCCTCTTACGTCATACTCCGAAAGTTCCCTTAGGCATTTGTGCGCATGCGCACTACTCATAAAGGGTGATTTAATAGAGGACGCACAAAAATACAGATTAAAATCATTTATATTTAGGTTAAATATAAGATATGACTTGTAGAGCATGTTAGCTTGCAAATTATGCCCAAGAACATAATTTATTATGCCATATGTCTTACTAACAAGCAACAATGCCTCTAACCACAGGTCACGTACGAAAAATAATGCCCCGTTTAAGGCATATCCACTGAAGGTGTGGAGCGGAAAATGAAAATAAATACGGCCTTTTAAAATGTAAATGTTCCAGCGATTTCATTCCGTCAACCCCTTAGAACACAGCAAGAGCTAAACTCAGGTGTTTGCAAGTAGTTTTATTTAAAACGGAGAGAGCTGCCTTCAGCCAGTGTTTTCTGTTGTACAGACATGAGAGTCAAGGCTCCGAGCTCTCGGTCTGCGAACTACATCACTAAGCCTCTTTTAAAAGCATTTAAATAAAAACAGTCCAGCGACTGTACACAATGTAAACAGATTATCATTTTAAAGAGCTAAGCGCATATGAGCTGTTTTATGTGGTTTACGGATGAGCTTCGGGGCTGGCGTTTCTTCGTCCGTGTTCACAAAACTATATATTTTAAAGGCATTAAAAAAAAAAAAAACACTTCAGCGATTGAACAATAATAGTAGATTAGTGTATTTAAAACGTTAAAATGCTTGCTTATTTGTGCTGCATTTTTGTGGAAACGAATAAGCTAGTAAAGACTGTTTCATATGGTCTCATCGTTTGAACCACGTTAGTTCAACAAAGTACGGCTGTTGTTAAAGACCTCACCAACTAATAACTTATGCTATTTAACTGATTAGAGTTCTCAAAAAAAATGCAACTGTATTGAACATATAATCACTCATTTAATATTTTTTGTTCCCTGTCATTTCGCTGTATTTTCTGTTTGATTTAGCACAGGTTCGTCATACTCAGAAAGTTCCCTTAGGCATTTGTGCGCATGCGCACTACTCATAAAGGGTGATTTAATAGAGGACGCACAAAAATACAGATTAAAATCATTTATATTTAGGTTAAATATAAGATATGACTTGTAATGCATGTTAGCTTGCAAATTATGCCCAAGAACATAATTTATTATGCCATATGTCTTACTAACAAGCAACAATGCCTCTAACCACAGGTCACGTACGAAAAATAATGCCCCGTTTAAGGCATTCCACTCCACTGAAGGTGTGGAGCGGAAAATGAAAATAAATACGGCCTTTTAAAATTTAAATGTTCCAGCGATTTCATTCCGTCAACCCCTTAGAACACAGCAAGAGCTAAACTCAGGTGTTTGCAAGTAATTTTATTTAAAACGGAGAGAGCTGCCTTCAGCCAGTGTTTTCTGTTGTACAGACATGAGAGTCAAGGCTCCGAGCTCTCGGTCTGCGAACTACATCACTAAGCCTCTTTTAAAAGCATTTAAATAAAAACAGTCCAGCGACTGTACACAATGTAAACAGATTATCATTTTACAGAGCTAAGCGCATATGAGCTGTTTTATGTGGTTTACGGATGAGCTTCGGGGCTGGCGTTTCTTCGTCCGTGTTCACAAAACTACATATTTTAAAGGCATTAAAAAAAATAAAAAAAAATAAAAAACACTTCAGCGATTGAACAATAATAGTAGATTAGTGTATTTAAAACGTTAAAATGCTTGCTTATTTGTGCTGCATTTTTGTGGAAACGAATAAGCTAGTAAAGACTGTTTCATATGGTCTCATCGTTTGAACCACGTTAGTTCAACAAAGTACGGCTGTTGTTAAAGACCTCACCAACTAATAACTTATGCTATTTAACTGATTAGAGTTCTCAAAAAAATGCAACTGTATTGAACATATAATCACTCATTTAATATTTTTTGTTCCCTGTCATTTCGCTGTATTTTCTGTTTGATTTAGCACAGGTTCCCTCTTACGTCATACTCCGAAAGTTCCCTTAGGCATTTGTGCGCATGCGCACTACTCATAAAGGGTGATTTAATAGAGGACGCACAAAAATACAGATTAAAATCATTTACATTTAGGTTAAATATAAGATATGACTTGTAGTGCATGTTAGCTTGCAAATTATGCCCAAGAACATAATTTATTATGCCATATGTCTTACTAACAAGCAACAATGCCTCTAACCACAGGTCACGTACGAAAAATAATGCCCCGTTTAAGGCATTCCACTCCACTGAAGGTGTGGAGCGGAAAATGAAAATAAATACGGCCTTTTAAAATTTAAATGTTCCAGCGATTTCATTCCGTCAACCCCTTAGAACACAGCAAGAGCTAAACTCAGGTGTTTGCAAGTAGTTTTATTTAAAACGGAGAGAGCTGCCTTCAGCCAGTGTTTTCTGTTGTACTGACATGAGAGTCAAGGCTCCGAGCTCTCGGTCTGCGAACTACATCACTAAGCCTCTTTTAAAAGTATTTAAATAAAAACAGTCCAGCGACTGTACACAATGTAAACAGATTATCTTTTTAAAGAGCTAAGCGCATATGAGCTGTTTTATGTGGTTTACGGATGAGCTTCGGGGCTGGCGTTTCTTCGTCCGTGTTCACAAAACTACATATTTTAAAGGCATTAAAATAAATAAATAAATAAAAAAACACTTCAGCGATTGAACAATAATAGTAGATTAGTGTATTTAAAACGTTAAAATGCTTGCTTATTTGTGCTGCATTTATGTGGAAACGAATAAGCTAGTAAAGACTGTTTCATATGGTCTCATCGTTTGAACCACGTTAGTTCAACAAAGTACGGCTGTTGTTAAAGACCTCACCAACTAATAACTTATGCTATTTAACTGATTAGAGTTCTCAAAAAAAATGCAACTGTATTGAACATATAATCACTCATTTAATATTTTTTGTTCCCTGTCATTTCGCTGTATTTTCTGTTTGATTTAGCACAGGTTCCCTCTTACGTCATACTCCGAAAGTTCCCTTAGGCATTTGTGCGCATGCGCACTACTCATAAAGGGTGATTTAATAGAGGACGCACAAAAATACAGATTAAAATCATTTATATTTAGGTTAAATATAAGATATGACTTGTAGAGCATGTTAGCTTGCAAATTATGCCCAAGAACATAATTTATTATGCCATATGTCTTACTAACAAGCAACAATGCCTCTAACCACAGGTCACGTACGAAAAATAATGCCCCGTTTAAGGCATATCCACTGAAGGTGTGGAGCGGAAAATGAAAATAAATACGGCCTTTTAAAATGTAAATGTTCCAGCGATTTCATTCCGTCAACCCCTTAGAACACAGCAAGAGCTAAACTCAGGTGTTTGCAAGTAGTTTTATTTAAAACGGAGAGAGCTGCCTTCAGCCAGTGTTTTCTGTTGTACAGACATGAGAGTCAAGGCTCCGAGCTCTCGGTCTGCGAACTACATCACTAAGCCTCTTTTAAAAGCATTTAAATAAAAACAGTCCAGCGACTGTACACAATGTAAACAGATTATCATTTTAAAGAGCTAAGCGCATATGAGCTGTTTTATGTGGTTTACGGATGAGCTTCGGGGCTGGCGTTTCTTCGTCCGTGTTCACAAAACTATATATTTTAAAGGCATTAAAAAAAAAAAAAAACACTTCAGCGATTGAACAATAATAGTAGATTAGTGTATTTAAAACGTTAAAATGCTTGCTTATTTGTGCTGCATTTTTGTGGAAACGAATAAGCTAGTAAAGACTGTTTCATATGGTCTCATCGTTTGAACCACGTTAGTTCAACAAAGTACGGCTGTTGTTAAAGACCTCACCAACTAATAACTTATGCTATTTAACTGATTAGAGTTCTCAAAAAAAATGCAACTGTATTGAACATATAATCACTCATTTAATATTTTTTGTTCCCTGTCATTTCGCTGTATTTTCTGTTTGATTTAGCACAGGTTCCCTCTTACGTCATACTCAGAAAGTTCCCTTAGGCATTTGTGCGCATGCGCACTACTCATAAAGGGTGATTTAATAGAGGACGCACAAAAATACAGATTAAAATCATTTATATTTAGGTTAAATATAAGATATGACTTGTAGAGCATGTTAGCTTGCAAATTATGCCCAAGAACATAATTTATTATGCCATATGTCTTACTAACAAGCAACAATGCCTCTAACCACAGGTCACGTACGAAAAATAATGCCCCGTTTAAGGCATATCCACTGAAGGTGTGGAGCGGAAAATGAAAATAAATACGGCCTTTTAAAATGTAAATGTTCCAGCGATTTCATTCCGTCAACCCCTTAGAACACAGCAAGAGCTAAACTCAGGTGTTTGCAAGTAGTTTTATTTAAAACGGAGAGAGCTGCCTTCAGCCAGTGTTTTCTGTTGTACAGACATGAGAGTCAAGGCTCCGAGCTCTCGGTCTGCGAACTACATCACTAAGCCTCTTTTAAAAGCATTTAAATAAAAACAGTCCAGCGACTGTACACAATGTAAACAGATTATCATTTTAAAGAGCTAAGCGCATATGAGCTGTTTTATGTGGTTTACGGATGAGCTTCGGGGCTGGCGTTTCTTCGTCCGTGTTCACAAAACTACTTATTTTAAAGGCATTAAAAAAAAAAAAAAACACTTCAGCGATTGAACAATAATAGTAGATTAGTGTATTTAAAACGTTAAAATGCTTGCTTATTTGTGCTGCATTTTTGTGGAAACGAATAAGCTAGTAAAGACTGTTTCATATGGTCTCATCGTTTGAACCACGTTAGTTCAACAAAGTACGGCTGTTGTTAAAGACCTCACCAACTAATAACTTATGCTATTTAACTGATTAGAGTTCTCAAAAAAAATGCAACTGTATTGAACATATAATCACTCATTTAATATTTTTTGTTCCCTGTCATTTCGCTGTATTTTCTGTTTGATTTAGCACAGGTTCCCTCTTACGTCATACTCCGAAAGTTCCCTTAGGCATTTGTGCGCATGCGCACTACTCATAAAGGGTGATTTAATAGAGGACGCACAAAAATACAGATTAAAATCATTTATATTTAGGTTAAATATAAGATATGACTTGTAGAGCATGTTAGCTTGCAAATTATGCCCAAGAACATAATTTATTATGCCATATGTCTTACTAACAAGCAACAATGCCTCTAACCACAGGTCACGTACGAAAAATAATGCCCCGTTTAAGGCATATCCACTGAAGGTGTGGAGCGGAAAATGAAAATAAATACGGCCTTTTAAAATGTAAATGTTCCAGCGATTTCATTCCGTCAACCCCTTAGAACACAGCAAGAGCTAAACTCAGGTGTTTGCAAGTAGTTTTATTTAAAACGGAGAGAGCTGCCTTCAGCCAGTGTTTTCTGTTGTACAGACATGAGAGTCAAGGCTCCGAGCTCTCGGTCTGCGAACTACATCACTAAGCCTCTTTTAACCCTTGTGCATTGTTTCAATTTACAACCTTTCGTTATGTTTCGTGGCTGTTTTCAGCCACGAAACATTACGAAAGGGTAGTAAATTTGCCCACAGTGAACTGTTGAGTTTTTGAAAAATTTCAAAGCATTTTCCCAAAATATGTATCAAAATAAGATTAGTCACCAAAAATCATTCCATTTGCTTTAACAGAGAAAAAGTTGTGGCCAAATTAAGACTCAACAGCACCCCTCAGTGGACGAAAACGTCCCTAACAACACATAAGGGTTAAAAGCATTTAAATAAAAACAGTCCAGCGACTGTACACAATGTAAACAGATTATCATTTTAAAGAGCTAAGCGCATATGAGCTGTTTTATGTGGTTTACGGATGAGCTTCGGGGCTGGCGTTTCTTCGTCCGTGTTCACAAAACTATATATTTTAAAGGCATTAAAAAAAAAAAAAACACTTCAGCGATTGAACAATAATAGTAGATTAGTGTATTTAAAACGTTAAAATGCTTGCTTATTTGTGCTGCATTTTTGTGGAAACGAATAAGCTAGTAAAGACTGTTTCATATGGTCTCATCGTTTGAACCACGTTAGTTCAACAAAGTACGGCTGTTGTTAAAGACCTCACCAACTAATAACTTATGCTATTTAACTGATTAGAGTTCTCAAAAAAAATGCAACTGTATTGAACATATAATCACTCATTTAATATTTTTTGTTCCCTGTCATTTCGCTGTATTTTCTGTTTGATTTAGCACAGGTTCCCTCTTACGTCATACTCAGAAAGTTCCCTTAGGCATTTGTGCGCATGCGCACTACTCATAAAGGGTGATTTAATAGAGGACGCACAAAAATACAGATTAAAATCATTTATATTTAGGTTAAATATAAGATATGACTTGTAGAGCATGTTAGCTTGCAAATTATGCCCAAGAACATAATTTATTATGCCATATGTCTTACTAACAAGCAACAATGCCTCTAACCACAGGTCACGTACGAAAAATAATGCCCCGTTTAAGGCATATCCACTGAAGGTGTGGAGCGGAAAATGAAAATAAATACGGCCTTTTAAAATGTAAATGTTCCAGCGATTTCATTCCGTCAACCCCTTAGAACACAGCAAGAGCTAAACTCAGGTGTTTGCAAGTAGTTTTATTTAAAACGGAGAGAGCTGCCTTCAGCCAGTGTTTTCTGTTGTACAGACATGAGAGTCAAGGCTCCGAGCTCTCGGTCTGCGAACTACATCACTAAGCCTCTTTTAAAAGCATTTAAATAAAAACAGTCCAGCGACTGTACACAATGTAAACAGATTATCATTTTAAAGAGCTAAGCGCATATGAGCTGTTTTATGTGGTTTACGGATGAGCTTCGGGGCTGGCGTTTCTTCGTCCGTGTTCACAAAACTACTTATTTTAAAGGCATTAAAAAAAAAAAAACACTTCAGCGATTGAACAATAATAGTATATTAGTGTATTTAAAACGTTAAAATGCTTGCTTATTTGTGCTGCATTTTTGTGGAAACGAATAAGCTAGTAAAGACTGTTTCATATGGTCTCATCGTTTGAACCACGTTAGTTCAACAAAGTACGGCTGTTGTTAAAGACCTCACCAACTAATAACTTATGCTATTTAACTGATTAGAGTTCTCAAAAAAAATGCAACTGTATTGAACATATAATCACTCATTTAATATTTTTTGTTCCCTGTCATTTCGCTGTATTTTCTGTTTGATTTAGCACAGGTTCGTCATACTCAGAAAGTTCCCTTAGGCATTTGTGCGCATGCGCACTACTCATAAAGGGTGATTTAATAGAGGACGCACAAAAATACAGATTAAAATCATTTATATTTAGGTTAAATATAAGATATGACTTGTAATGCATGTTAGCTTGCAAATTATGCCCAAGAACATAATTTATTATGCCATATGTCTTACTAACAAGCAACAATGCCTCTAACCACAGGTCACGTACGAAAAATAATGCCCCGTTTAAGGCATTCCACTCCACTGAAGGTGTGGAGCGGAAAATGAAAATAAATACGGCCTTTTAAAATTTAAATGTTCCAGCGATTTCATTCCGTCAACCCCTTAGAACACAGCAAGAGCTAAACTCAGGTGTTTGCAAGTAATTTTATTTAAAACGGAGAGAGCTGCCTTCAGCCAGTGTTTTCTGTTGTACTGACATGAGAGTCAAGGCTCCGAGCTCTCGGTCTGCGAACTACATCACTATGCCTCTTTTAAAAGCATTTAAATAAAAACAGTCCAGCGACTGTACACAATGTAAACAGATTATCATTTTAAAGAGCTAAGCGCATATGAGCTGTTTTATGTGGTTTACGGATGGATGAGCTTCGGGGCTGGCGTTTCTTCGTCCGTGTTCACAAAACTACATATTTTAAAGGCATTAAAATAAATAAATAAATAAAAAAACACTTCAGCGATTGAACAATAATAGTAGATTAGTGTATTTAAAACGTTAAAATGCTTGCTTATTTGTGCTGCATTTTTGTGGAAACGAATAAGCTAGTAAAGACTGTTTCATATGGTCTCATCGTTTGAACCACGTTAGTTCAACAAAGTACGGCTGTTGTTAAAGACCTCACCAACTAATAACTTATGCTATTTAACTGATTAGAGTTCTCAAAAAAAATGCAACTGTATTGAACATATAATCAATCATTTAATATTTTTTGTTCCCTGTCATTTCGCTGTATTTTCTGTTTGATTTAGCACAGGTTCCCTCTTACGTCATACTCAGAAAGTTCCCTTAGGCATTTGTGCGCATGCGCACTACTCATAAAGGGTGATTTAATAGAGGACGCACAAAAATACAGATTAAAATCATTTATATTTAGGTTAAATATAAGATATGACTTGTAGAGCATGTTAGCTTGCAAATTATGCCCAAGAACATAATTTATTATGCCATATGTCTTACTAACAAGCAACAATGCCTCTAACCACAGGTCACGTACGAAAAATAATGCCCCGTTTAAGGCATTCCACTCCACTGAAGGTGTGGAGCTGAAAATGAAAATAAATACGGCCTTTTAAAATTTAAATGTTCCAGCGATTTCATTCCGTCAACCCCTTAGAACACAGCAAGAGCTAAACTTAGGTGTTTGCAAGTAGTTTTATTTAAAACGGAGAGAGCTGCCTTCAGCCAGTGTTTTCTGTTGTACTGACATGAGAGTCAAGGCTCCGAGCTCTCGGTCTGCGAACTACATCACTAAGCCTCTTTTAAAAGCATTTAAATAAAAACAGTCCAGCGACTGTACACAATGTAAACAGATTATCATTTTAAAGAGCTAAGCGCATAAGAGCTGTTTTATGTGGTTTACGGATGAGCTTCGGGGCTGGCGTTTCTTCGTCCGTGTTCACAAAACTACATATTTTAAAGGCATTAAAAAAAATAAATAAAAAAAAAAACACTTCAGCGATTGAACAATAACAGTAGATTAGTGTATTTAAAACGTTAAAATGCTTGCTTATTTGTGCTGCATTTTTGTGGAAACGAATAAGCTAGTAAAGACTGTTTCATATGGTCTCATCGTTTGAACCACGTTAGTTCAACAAAGTACGGCTGTTGTTAAAGACCTCACCAACTAATAACTTATGCTATTTAACTGATTAGAGATCTCAAAAAAATGCAACTGTATTGAACATATAATCACTCATTTAATATTTTTTGTTCCCTGTCATTTCGCTGTATTTTCTGTTTGATTTAGCACAGGTTCCCTCTTACGTCATACTCAAAGTTCCCTTAGGCATTTGTGCGCATGCGCACTACTCATAAAGGGTGATTTAATAGAGGACGCACAAAAATACAGATTAAAATCATTTATATTTAGGTTAAATATAAGATATGACTTGTAGTGCATGTTAGCTTGCAAATTATGCCCAAGAACATAATTTATTATGCCATATGTCTTACTAACAAGCAACAATGCCTCTAACCACAGGTCACGTACGAAAAATAATGCCCCGTTTAAGGCATTCCACTCCACTGAAGGTGTGGAGCGGAAAATGAAAATAAATACGGCCTTTTAAAATTTTAATGTTCCAGCGATTTCATTCCGTCAACCCCTTAGAACACAGCAAGAGCTAAACTCAGGTGTTTGCAAGTAATTTTATTTAAAACGGAGAGAGCTGCCTTCAGCCAGTGTTTTCTGTTGTACTGACATGAGAGTCAAGGCTCCGAGCTCTCGGTCTGCGAACTACATCACTAAGCCTCTTTTAAAAGCATTTAAATAAAAATAGTCCAGCGACTGTACACAATGTAAACAGATTATCATTTTAAAGAGCTAAGCGCATATGAGCTGTTTTATGTGGTTTACGGATGAGCTTCGGGGCTGGCGTTTCTTCGTCCGTGTTCACAAAACTACATATTATATAGGCATTAAAATAAATAAATAAATAAAAAAACACTTCAGCGATTGAACAATAATAGTAGATTAGTGTATTTAAAACGTTAAAATGCTTGCTTATTTGTGCTGCATTTTTGTGGAAACGAATAAGCTAGTAAAGACTGTTTCATATGGTCTCATCGTTTGAACCACGTTAGTTCAACAAAGTACGGCTGTTGTTAAAGACCTCACCAACTAATAACTTATGCTATTTAACTGATTAGAGTTCTCAAAAAAAATGCAACTGTATTGAACATATAATCACTCATTTAATATTTTTTGTTCCCTGTCATTTCGCTGTATTTTCTGTTTGATTTAGCACAGGTTCCCTCTTACGTCATACTCCGAAAGTTCCCTTAGGCATTTGTGCGCATGCGCACTACTCATAAAGGGTGATTTAATAGAGGACGCACAAAAATACAGATTAAAATCATTTATATTTAGGTTAAATATAAGATATGACTTGTAGAGCATGTTAGCTTGCAAATTATGCCCAAGAACATAATTTATTATGCCATATGTCTTACTAACAAGCAACAATGCCTCTAACCACAGGTCACGTACGAAAAATAATGCCCCGTTTAAGGCATATCCACTGAAGGTGTGGAGCGGAAAATGAAAATAAATACGGCCTTTTAAAATGTAAATGTTCCAGCGATTTCATTCCGTCAACCCCTTAGAACACAGCAAGAGCTAAACTCAGGTGTTTGCAAGTAGTTTTATTTAAAACGGAGAGAGCTGCCTTCAGCCAGTGTTTTCTGTTGTACAGACATGAGAGTCAAGGCTCCGAGCTCTCGGTCTGCGAACTACATCACTAAGCCTCTTTTAAAAGCATTTAAATAAAAACAGTCCAGCGACTGTACACAATGTAAACAGATTATCATTTTAAAGAGCTAAGCGCATATGAGCTGTTTTATGTGGTTTACGGATGAGCTTCGGGGCTGGCGTTTCTTCGTCCGTGTTCACAAAACTATATATTTTAAAGGCATTAAAAAAAAAAAAACACTTCAGCGATTGAACAATAATAGTAGATTAGTGTATTTAAAACGTTAAAATGCTTGCTTATTTGTGCTGCATTTTTGTGGAAACGAATAAGCTAGTAAAGACTGTTTCATATGGTCTCATCGTTTGAACCACGTTAGTTCAACAAAGTACGGCTGTTGTTAAAGACCTCACCAACTAATAACTTATGCTATTTAACTGATTAGAGTTCTCAAAAAAAATGCAACTGTATTGAACATATAATCACTCATTTAATATTTTTTGTTCCCTGTCATTTCGCTGTATTTTCTGTTTGATTTAGCACAGGTTCGTCATACTCAGAAAGTTCCCTTAGGCATTTGTGCGCATGCGCACTACTCATAAAGGGTGATTTAATAGAGGACGCACAAAAATACAGATTAAAATCATTTATATTTAGGTTAAATATAAGATATGACTTGTAATGCATGTTAGCTTGCAAATTATGCCCAAGAACATAATTTATTATGCCATATGTCTTACTAACAAGCAACAATGCCTCTAACCACAGGTCACGTACGAAAAATAATGCCCCGTTTAAGGCATTCCACTCCACTGAAGGTGTGGAGCGGAAAATGAAAATAAATACGGCCTTTTAAAATTTAAATGTTCCAGCGATTTCATTCCGTCAACCCCTTAGAACACAGCAAGAGCTAAACTCAGGTGTTTGCAAGTAATTTTATTTAAAACGGAGAGAGCTGCCTTCAGCCAGTGTTTTCTGTTGTACAGACATGAGAGTCAAGGCTCCGAGCTCTCGGTCTGCGAACTACATCACTAAGCCTCTTTTAAAAGCATTTAAATAAAAACAGTCCAGCGACTGTACACAATGTAAACAGATTATCATTTTAAAGAGCTAAGCGCATATGAGCTGTTTTATGTGGTTTACGGATGAGCTTCGGGGCTGGCGTTTCTTCGTCCGTGTTCACAAAACTACATATTTTAAAGGCATTAAAAAAAATAAAAACACTTCAGCGATTGAACAATAATAGTAGATTAGTGTATTTAAAACGTTAAAATGCTTGCTTATTTGTGCTGCATTTTTGTGGAAACGAATAAGCTAGTAAAGACTGTTTCATATGGTCTCATCGTTTGAACCACGTTAGTTCAACAAAGTACGGCTGTTGTTAAAGACCTCACCAACTAATAACTTATGCTATTTAACTGATTAGAGTTCTCAAAAAAAATGCAACTGTATTGAACATATAATCACTCATTTAATATTTTTTGTTCCCTGTCATTTCGCTGTATTTTCTGTTTGATTTAGCACAGGTTCCCTCTTACGTCATACTCAGAAAGTTCCCTTAGGCATTTGTGCGCATGCGCACTACTCATAAAGGGTGATTTAATAGAGGACGCACAAAAATACAGATTAAAATCATTTATATTTAGGTTAAATATAAGATATGACTTGTAGAGCATGTTAGCTTGCAAATTATGCCCAAGAACATAATTTATTATGCCATATGTCTTACTAACAAGCAACAATGCCTCTAACCACAGGTCACGTACGAAAAATAATGCCCCGTTTAAGGCATATCCACTGAAGGTGTGGAGCGGAAAATGAAAATAAATACGGCCTTTTAAAATGTAAATGTTCCAGCGATTTCATTCCGTCAACCCCTTAGAACACAGCAAGAGCTAAACTCAGGTGTTTGCAAGTAGTTTTATTTAAAACGGAGAGAGCTGCCTTCAGCCAGTGTTTTCTGTTGTACAGACATGAGAGTCAAGGCTCCGAGCTCTCGGTCTGCGAACTACATCACTAAGCCTCTTTTAAAAGCATTTAAATAAAAACAGTCCAGCGACTGTACACAATGTAAACAGATTATCATTTTAAAGAGCTAAGCGCATATGAGCTGTTTTATGTGGTTTACGGATGAGCTTCGGGGCTGGCGTTTCTTCGTCCGTGTTCACAAAACTATATATTTTAAAGGCATTAAAAAAAAAAAAAAACACTTCAGCGATTGAACAATAATAGTAGATTAGTGTATTTAAAACGTTAAAATGCTTGCTTATTTGTGCTGCATTTTTGTGGAAACGAATAAGCTAGTAAAGACTGTTTCATATGGTCTCATCGTTTGAACCACGTTAGTTCAACAAAGTACGGCTGTTGTTAAAGACCTCACCAACTAATAACTTATGCTATTTAACTGATTAGAGTTCTCAAAAAAAATGCAACTGTATTGAACATATAATCACTCATTTAATATTTTTTGTTCCCTGTCATTTCGCTGTATTTTCTGTTTGATTTAGCACAGGTTCCCTCTTACGTCATACTCCGAAAGTTCCCTTAGGCATTTGTGCGCATGCGCACTACTCATAAAGGGTGATTTAATAGAGGACGCACAAAAATACAGATTAAAATCATTTATATTTAGGTTAAATATAAGATATGACTTGTAGAGCATGTTAGCTTGCAAATTATGCCCAAGAACATAATTTATTATGCCATATGTCTTACTAACAAGCAACAATGCCTCTAACCACAGGTCACGTACGAAAAATAATGCCCCGTTTAAGGCATATCCACTGAAGGTGTGGAGCGGAAAATGAAAATAAATACGGCCTTTTAAAATGTAAATGTTCCAGCGATTTCATTCCGTCAACCCCTTAGAACACAGCAAGAGCTAAACTCAGGTGTTTGCAAGTAGTTTTATTTAAAACGGAGAGAGCTGCCTTCAGCCAGTGTTTTCTGTTGTACAGACATGAGAGTCAAGGCTCCGAGCTCTCGGTCTGCGAACTACATCACTAAGCCTCTTTTAAAAGCATTTAAATAAAAACAGTCCAGCGACTGTACACAATGTAAACAGATTATCATTTTAAAGAGCTAAGCGCATATGAGCTGTTTTATGTGGTTTACGGATGAGCTTCGGGGCTGGCGTTTCTTCGTCCGTGTTCACAAAACTATATATTTTAAAGGCATTAAAAAAAAAAAAACACTTCAGCGATTGAACAATAATAGTAGATTAGTGTATTTAAAACGTTAAAATGCTTGCTTATTTGTGCTGCATTTTTGTGGAAACGAATAAGCTAGTAAAGACTGTTTCATATGGTCTCATCGTTTGAACCACGTTAGTTCAACAAAGTACGGCTGTTGTTAAAGACCTCACCAACTAATAACTTATGCTATTTAACTGATTAGAGTTCTCAAAAAAAATGCAACTGTATTGAACATATAATCACTCATTTAATATTTTTTGTTCCCTGTCATTTCGCTGTATTTTCTGTTTGATTTAGCACAGGTTCGTCATACTCAGAAAGTTCCCTTAGGCATTTGTGCGCATGCGCACTACTCATAAAGGGTGATTTAATAGAGGACGCACAAAAATACAGATTAAAATCATTTATATTTAGGTTAAATATAAGATATGACTTGTAATGCATGTTAGCTTGCAAATTATGCCCAAGAACATAATTTATTATGCCATATGTCTTACTAACAAGCAACAATGCCTCTAACCACAGGTCACGTACGAAAAATAATGCCCCGTTTAAGGCATTCCACTCCACTGAAGGTGTGGAGCGGAAAATGAAAATAAATACGGCCTTTTAAAATTTAAATGTTCCAGCGATTTCATTCCGTCAACCCCTTAGAACACAGCAAGAGCTAAACTCAGGTGTTTGCAAGTAATTTTATTTAAAACGGAGAGAGCTGCCTTCAGCCAGTGTTTTCTGTTGTACAGACATGAGAGTCAAGGCTCCGAGCTCTCGGTCTGCGAACTACATCACTAAGCCTCTTTTAAAAGCATTTAAATAAAAACAGTCCAGCGACTGTACACAATGTAAACAGATTATCATTTTAAAGAGCTAAGCGCATATGAGCTGTTTTATGTGGTTTACGGATGAGCTTCGGGGCTGGCGTTTCTTCGTCCGTGTTCACAAAACTACATATTTTAAAGGCATTAAAAAAAATAAAAACACTTCAGCGATTGAACAATAATAGTAGATTAGTGTATTTAAAACGTTAAAATGCTTGCTTATTTGTGCTGCATTTTTGTGGAAACGAATAAGCTAGTAAAGACTGTTTCATATGGTCTCATCGTTTGAACCACGTTAGTTCAACAAAGTACGGCTGTTGTTAAAGACCTCACCAACTAATAACTTATGCTATTTAACTGATTAGAGTTCTCAAAAAAAATGCAACTGTATTGAACATATAATCACTCATTTAATATTTTTTGTTCCCTGTCATTTCGCTGTATTTTCTGTTTGATTTAGCACAGGTTCCCTCTTACGTCATACTCAGAAAGTTCCCTTAGGCATTTGTGCGCATGCGCACTACTCATAAAGGGTGATTTAATAGAGGACGCACAAAAATACAGATTAAAATCATTTATATTTAGGTTAAATATAAGATATGACTTGTAGAGCATGTTAGCTTGCAAATTATGCCCAAGAACATAATTTATTATGCCATATGTCTTACTAACAAGCAACAATGCCTCTAACCACAGGTCACGTACGAAAAATAATGCCCCGTTTAAGGCATATCCACTGAAGGTGTGGAGCGGAAAATGAAAATAAATACGGCCTTTTAAAATGTAAATGTTCCAGCGATTTCATTCCGTCAACCCCTTAGAACACAGCAAGAGCTAAACTCAGGTGTTTGCAAGTAGTTTTATTTAAAACGGAGAGAGCTGCCTTCAGCCAGTGTTTTCTGTTGTACAGACATGAGAGTCAAGGCTCCGAGCTCTCGGTCTGCGAACTACATCACTAAGCCTCTTTTAAAAGCATTTAAATAAAAACAGTCCAGCGACTGTACACAATGTAAACAGATTATCATTTTAAAGAGCTAAGCGCATATGAGCTGTTTTATGTGGTTTACGGATGAGCTTCGGGGCTGGCGTTTCTTCGTCCGTGTTCACAAAACTACTTATTTTAAAGGCATTAAAAAAAAAAAAAACACTTCAGCGATTGAACAATAATAGTAGATTAGTGTATTTAAAACGTTAAAATGCTTGCTTATTTGTGCTGCATTTTTGTGGAAACGAATAAGCTAGTAAAGACTGTTTCATATGGTCTCATCGTTTGAACCACGTTAGTTCAACAAAGTACGGCTGTTGTTAAAGACCTCACCAACTAATAACTTATGCTATTTAACTGATTAGAGTTCTCAAAAAAAATGCAACTGTATTGAACATATAATCACTCATTTAATATTTTTTGTTCCCTGTCATTTCGCTGTATTTTCTGTTTGATTTAGCACAGGTTCCCTCTTACGTCATACTCAGAAAGTTCCCTTAGGCATTTGTGCGCATGCGCACTACTCATAAAGGGTGATTTAATAGAGGACGCACAAAAATACAGATTAAAATCATTTATATTTAGGTTAAATATAAGATATGACTTGTAGAGCATGTTAGCTTGCAAATTATGCCCAAGAACATAATTTATTATGCCATATGTCTTACTAACAAGCAACAATGCCTCTAACCACAGGTCACGTACGAAAAATAATGCCCCGTTTAAGGCATATCCACTGAAGGTGTGGAGCGGAAAATGAAAATAAATACGGCCTTTTAAAATGTAAATGTTCCAGCGATTTCATTCCGTCAACCCCTTAGAACACAGCAAGAGCTAAACTCAGGTGTTTGCAAGTAGTTTTATTTAAAACGGAGAGAGCTGCCTTCAGCCAGTGTTTTCTGTTGTACAGACATGAGAGTCAAGGCTCCGAGCTCTCGGTCTGCGAACTACATCACTAAGCCTCTTTTAAAAGCATTTAAATAAAAACAGTCCAGCGACTGTACACAATGTAAACAGATTATCATTTTAAAGAGCTAAGCGCATATGAGCTGTTTTATGTGGTTTACGGATGAGCTTCGGGGCTGGCGTTTCTTCGTCCGTGTTCACAAAACTACTTATTTTAAAGGCATTAAAAAAAAAAAAAACACTTCAGCGATTGAACAATAATAGTAGATTAGTGTATTTAAAACGTTAAAATGCTTGCTTATTTGTGCTGCATTTTTGTGGAAACGAATAAGCTAGTAAAGACTGTTTCATATGGTCTCATCGTTTGAACCACGTTAGTTCAACAAAGTACGGCTGTTGTTAAAGACCTCACCAACTAATAACTTATGCTATTTAACTGATTAGAGTTCTCAAAAAAAATGCAACTGTATTGAACATATAATCACTCATTTAATATTTTTTGTTCCCTGTCATTTCGCTGTATTTTCTGTTTGATTTAGCACAGGTTCCCTCTTACGTCATACTCAGAAAGTTCCCTTAGGCATTTGTGCGCATGCGCACTACTCATAAAGGGTGATTTAATAGAGGACGCACAAAAATACAGATTAAAATCATTTATATTTAGGTTAAATATAAGATATGACTTGTAGAGCATGTTAGCTTGCAAATTATGCCCAAGAACATAATTTATTATGCCATATGTCTTACTAACAAGCAACAATGCCTCTAACCACAGGTCACGTACGAAAAATAATGCCCCGTTTAAGGCATATCCACTGAAGGTGTGGAGCGGAAAATGAAAATAAATACGGCCTTTTAAAATGTAAATGTTCCAGCGATTTCATTCCGTCAACCCCTTAGAACACAGCAAGAGCTAAACTCAGGTGTTTGCAAGTAGTTTTATTTAAAACGGAGAGAGCTGCCTTCAGCCAGTGTTTTCTGTTGTACAGACATGAGAGTCAAGGCTCCGAGCTCTCGGTCTGCGAACTACATCACTAAGCCTCTTTTAAAAGCATTTAAATAAAAACAGTCCAGCGACTGTACACAATGTAAACAGATTATCATTTTAAAGAGCTAAGCGCATATGAGCTGTTTTATGTGGTTTACGGATGAGCTTCGGGGCTGGCGTTTCTTCGTCCGTGTTCACAAAACTACTTATTTTAAAGGCATTAAAAAAAAAAAAAAACACTTCAGCGATTGAACAATAATAGTAGATTAGTGTATTTAAAACGTTAAAATGCTTGCTTATTTGTGCTGCATTTTTGTGGAAACGAATAAGCTAGTAAAGACTGTTTCATATGGTCTCATCGTTTGAACCACGTTAGTTCAACAAAGTACGGCTGTTGTTAAAGACCTCACCAACTAATAACTTATGCTATTTAACTGATTAGAGTTCTCAAAAAAAATGCAACTGTATTGAACATATAATCACTCATTTAATATTTTTTGTTCCCTGTCATTTCGCTGTATTTTCTGTTTGATTTAGCACAGGTTCCCTCTTACGTCATACTCAGAAAGTTCCCTTAGGCATTTGTGCGCATGCGCACTACTCATAAAGGGTGATTTAATAGAGGACGCACAAAAATACAGATTAAAATCATTTATATTTAGGTTAAATATAAGATATGACTTGTAGAGCATGTTAGCTTGCAAATTATGCCCAAGAACATAATTTATTATGCCATATGTCTTACTAACAAGCAACAATGCCTCTAACCACAGGTCACGTACGAAAAATAATGCCCCGTTTAAGGCATATCCACTGAAGGTGTGGAGCGGAAAATGAAAATAAATACGGCCTTTTAAAATGTAAATGTTCCAGCGATTTCATTCCGTCAACCCCTTAGAACACAGCAAGAGCTAAACTCAGGTGTTTGCAAGTAGTTTTATTTAAAACGGAGAGAGCTGCCTTCAGCCAGTGTTTTCTGTTGTACAGACATGAGAGTCAAGGCTCCGAGCTCTCGGTCTGCGAACTACATCACTAAGCCTCTTTTAAAAGCATTTAAATAAAAACAGTCCAGCGACTGTACACAATGTAAACAGATTATCATTTTAAAGAGCTAAGCGCATATGAGCTGTTTTATGTGGTTTACGGATGAGCTTCGGGGCTGGCGTTTCTTCGTCCGTGTTCACAAAACTACTTATTTTAAAGGCATTAAAAAAAAAAAAACACTTCAGCGATTGAACAATAATAGTAGATTAGTGTATTTAAAACGTTAAAATGCTTGCTTATTTGTGCTGCATTTTTGTGGAAACGAATAAGCTAGTAAAGACTGTTTCATATGGTCTCATCGTTTGAACCACGTTAGTTCAACAAAGTACGGCTGTTGTTAAAGACCTCACCAACTAATAACTTATGCTATTTAACTGATTAGAGTTCTCAAAAAAAATGCAACTGTATTGAACATATAATCACTCATTTAATATTTTTTGTTCCCTGTCATTTCGCTGTATTTTCTGTTTGATTTAGCACAGGTTCCCTCTTACGTCATACTCAGAAAGTTCCCTTAGGCATTTGTGCGCATGCGCACTACTCATAAAGGGTGATTTAATAGAGGACGCACAAAAATACAGATTAAAATCATTTATATTTAGGTTAAATATAAGATATGACTTGTAGAGCATGTTAGCTTGCAAATTATGCCCAAGAACATAATTTATTATGCCATATGTCTTACTAACAAGCAACAATGCCTCTAACCACAGGTCACGTACGAAAAATAATGCCCCGTTTAAGGCATATCCACTGAAGGTGTGGAGCGGAAAATGAAAATAAATACGGCCTTTTAAAATGTAAATGTTCCAGCGATTTCATTCCGTCAACCCCTTAGAACACAGCAAGAGCTAAACTCAGGTGTTTGCAAGTAGTTTTATTTAAAACGGAGAGAGCTGCCTTCAGCCAGTGTTTTCTGTTGTACAGACATGAGAGTCAAGGCTCCGAGCTCTCGGTCTGCGAACTACATCACTAAGCCTCTTTTAAAAGCATTTAAATAAAAACAGTCCAGCGACTGTACACAATGTAAACAGATTATCATTTTAAAGAGCTAAGCGCATATGAGCTGTTTTATGTGGTTTACGGATGGATGAGCTTCGGGGCTGGCGTTTCTTCGTCCGTGTTCACAAAACTACATATTTTAAAGGCATTAAAATAAATAAATAAATAAAAAAACACTTCAGCGATTGAACAATAATAGTAGATTAGTGTATTTAAAACGTTAAAATGCTTGCTTATTTGTGCTGCATTTTTGTGGAAACGAATAAGCTAGTAAAGACTGTTTCATATGGTCTCATCGTTTGAACCACGTTAGTTCAACAAAGTACGGCTGTTGTTAAAGACCTCACCAACTAATAACTTATGCTATTTAACTGATTAGAGTTCTCAAAAAAAATGCAACTGTATTGAACATATAATCACTCATTTAATATTTTTTGTTCCCTGTCATTTCGCTGTATTTTCTGTTTGATTTAGCACAGGTTCCCTCTTACGTCATACTCCGAAAGTTCCCTTAGGCATTTGTGCGCATGCGCACTACTCATAAAGGGTGATTTAATAGAGGACGCACAAAAATACAGATTAAAATCATTTATATTTAGGTTAAATATAAGATATGACTTGTAGAGCATGTTAGCTTGCAAATTATGCCCAAGAACATAATTTATTATGCCATATGTCTTACTAACAAGCAACAATGCCTCTAACCACAGGTCACGTACGAAAAATAATGCCCCGTTTAAGGCATATCCACTGAAGGTGTGGAGCGGAAAATGAAAATAAATACGGCCTTTTAAAATGTAAATGTTCCAGCGATTTCATTCCGTCAACCCCTTAGAACACAGCAAGAGCTAAACTCAGGTGTTTGCAAGTAGTTTTATTTAAAACGGAGAGAGCTGCCTTCAGCCAGTGTTTTCTGTTGTACAGACATGAGAGTCAAGGCTCCGAGCTCTCGGTCTGCGAACTACATCACTAAGCCTCTTTTAAAAGCATTTAAATAAAAACAGTCCAGCGACTGTACACAATGTAAACAGATTATCATTTTAAAGAGCTAAGCGCATATGAGCTGTTTTATGTGGTTTACGGATGAGCTTCGGGGCTGGCGTTTCTTCGTCCGTGTTCACAAAACTATATATTTTAAAGGCATTAAAAAAAAAAAAAACACTTCAGCGATTGAACAATAATAGTAGATTAGTGTATTTAAAACGTTAAAATGCTTGCTTATTTGTGCTGCATTTTTGTGGAAACGAATAAGCTAGTAAAGACTGTTTCATATGGTCTCATCGTTTGAACCACGTTAGTTCAACAAAGTACGGCTGTTGTTAAAGACCTCACCAACTAATAACTTATGCTATTTAACTGATTAGAGTTCTCAAAAAAAATGCAACTGTATTGAACATATAATCACTCATTTAATATTTTTTGTTCCCTGTCATTTCGCTGTATTTTCTGTTTGATTTAGCACAGGTTCGTCATACTCAGAAAGTTCCCTTAGGCATTTGTGCGCATGCGCACTACTCATAAAGGGTGATTTAATAGAGGACGCACAAAAATACAGATTAAAATCATTTATATTTAGGTTAAATATAAGATATGACTTGTAATGCATGTTAGCTTGCAAATTATGCCCAAGAACATAATTTATTATGCCATATGTCTTACTAACAAGCAACAATGCCTCTAACCACAGGTCACGTACGAAAAATAATGCCCCGTTTAAGGCATTCCACTCCACTGAAGGTGTGGAGCGGAAAATGAAAATAAATACGGCCTTTTAAAATTTAAATGTTCCAGCGATTTCATTCCGTCAACCCCTTAGAACACAGCAAGAGCTAAACTCAGGTGTTTGCAAGTAATTTTATTTAAAACGGAGAGAGCTGCCTTCAGCCAGTGTTTTCTGTTGTACTGACATGAGAGTCAAGGCTCCGAGCTCTCGGTCTGCGAACTACATCACTATGCCTCTTTTAAAAGCATTTAAATAAAAACAGTCCAGCGACTGTACACAATGTAAACAGATTATCATTTTAAAGAGCTAAGCGCATATGAGCTGTTTTATGTGGTTTACGGATGGATGAGCTTCGGGGCTGGCGTTTCTTCGTCCGTGTTCACAAAACTACATATTTTAAAGGCATTAAAATAAATAAATAAATAAAAAAACACTTCAGCGATTGAACAATAATAGTAGATTAGTGTATTTAAAACGTTAAAATGCTTGCTTATTTGTGCTGCATTTTTGTGGAAACGAATAAGCTAGTAAAGACTGTTTCATATGGTCTCATCGTTTGAACCACGTTAGTTCAACAAAGTAGGCCTACGGCTGTTGTTAAAGACCTCACCAACTAATAACTTATGCTATTTAACTGATTAGAGTTCTCAAAAAAAATGCAACTGTATTGAACATATAATCACTCATTTAATATTTTTTGTTCCCTGTCATTTCGCTGTATTTTCTGTTTGATTTAGCACAGGTTCCCTCTTACGTCATACTCAGAAAGTTCCCTTAGGCATTTGTGCGCATGCGCACTACTCATAAAGGGTGATTTAATAGAGGACGCACAAAAATACAGATTAAAATCATTTATATTTAGGTTAAATATAAGATATGACTTGTAGAGCATGTTAGCTTGCAAATTATGCCCAAGAACATAATTTATTATGCCATATGTCTTACTAACAAGCAACAATGCCTCTAACCACAGGTCACGTACGAAAAATAATGCCCCGTTTAAGGCATATCCACTGAAGGTGTGGAGCGGAAAATGAAAATAAATACTGCCTTTTAAAATGTAAATGTTCCAGCGATTTCATTCCGTCAACCCCTTAGAACACAGCAAGAGCTAAACTCAGGTGTTTGCAAGTAGTTTTATTTAAAACGGAGAGAGCTGCCTTCAGCCAGTGTTTTCTGTTGTACAGACATGAGAGTCAAGGCTCCGAGCTCTCGGTCTGCGAACTACATCACTAAGCCTCTTTTAAAAGCATTTAAATAAAAACAGTCCAGCGACTGTACACAATGTAAACAGATTATCATTTTAAAGAGCTAAGCGCATATGAGCTGTTTTATGTGGTTTACGGATGAGCTTCGGGGCTGGCGTTTCTTCGTCCGTGTTCACAAAACTACATATTTTAAAGGCATTAAAAAAAATAAAAAAAATAAAAAACACTTCAGCGATTGAACAATAATAGTAGATTAGTGTATTTAAAACGTTAAAATGCTTGCTTATTTGTGCTGCATTTTTGTGGAAACGAATAAGCTAGTAAAGACTGTTTCATATGGTCTCATCGTTTGAACCACGTTAGTTCAACAAAGTACGGCTGTTGTTAAAGACCTCACCAACTAATAACTTATGCTATTTAACTGATTAGAGTTCTCAAAAAAATGCAACTGTATTGAACATATAATCACTCATTTAATATTTTTTGTTCCCTGTCATTTCGCTGTATTTTCTGTTTGATTTAGCACAGGTTCCCTCTTACGTCATACTCCGAAAGTTCCCTTAGGCATTTGTGCGCATGCGCACTACTCATAAAGGGTGATTTAATAGAGGACGCACAAAAATACAGATTAAAATCATTTACATTTAGGTTAAATATAAGATATGACTTGTAGTGCATGTTAGCTTGCAAATTATGCCCAAGAACATAATTTATTATGCCATATGTCTTACTAACAAGCAACAATGCCTCTAACCACAGGTCACGTACGAAAAATAATGCCCCGTTTAAGGCATTCCACTCCACTGAAGGTGTGGAGCGGAAAATGAAAATAAATACGGCCTTTTAAAATTTAAATGTTCCAGCGATTTCATTCCGTCAACCCCTTAGAACACAGCAAGAGCTAAACTCAGGTGTTTGCAAGTAGTTTTATTTAAAACGGAGAGAGCTGCCTTCAGCCAGTGTTTTCTGTTGTACTGACATGAGAGTCAAGGCTCCGAGCTCTCGGTCTGCGAACTACATCACTAAGCCTCTTTTAAAAGCATTTAAATAAAAACAGTCCAGCGACTGTACACAATGTAAACAGATTATCATTTTAAAGAGCTAAGCGCATATGAGCTGTTTTATGTGGTTTACGGATGAGCTTCGGGGCTGGCGTTTCTTCGTCCGTGTTCACAAAACTACATATTTTAAAGGCATTAAAATAAATAAATAAATAAAAAAACACTTCAGCGATTGAACAATAATAGTAGATTAGTGTATTTAAAACGTTAAAATGCTTGCTTATTTGTGCTGCATTTTTGTGGAAACGAATAAGCTAGTAAAGACTGTTTCATATGGTCTCATCGTTTGAACCACGTTAGTTCAACAAAGTACGGCTGTTGTTAAAGACCTCACCAACTAATAACTTATGCTATTTAACTGATTAGAGTTCTCAAAAAAAATGCAACTGTATTGAACATATAATCACTCATTTAATATTTTTTGTTCCCTGTCATTTCGCTGTATTTTCTGTTTGATTTAGCACAGGTTCCCTCTTACGTCATACTCCGAAAGTTCCCTTAGGCATTTGTGCGCATGCGCACTACTCATAAAGGGTGATTTAATAGAGGACGCACAAAAATACAGATTAAAATCATTTATATTTACACTCAAAAAAATGAAACCTTGAGTTTAATTAAATTTTTCTTGTCAACAGGTTCCACAAAATTTTATTATGAAACCTGAAAACAAATATTTCAATTTTATTTAACTTAATGGGGCTGTTTTAGGGAGAAATAATATTTTTGACTCAAGCCAACTATTATCACTAATTTTTACTCAACAAGAGACATTTGAGTTCAACTAACTAAAGTCAGTTATGTTATATGGACTAACAAAATTTGTTTTGAAGTTGCATATTAAATATTTGTTTATTCAAAGTGAACTAATGATTTTACAACAAAACATTACATTTAAGCTTAATTAATCAAAATAAAATGCTTTCACTAACTTAAATTTTTACTAGTTAGGTTGAATTAACTCTAGTTTGTCAACAGGTTCCACACAAATAACTTTAGTAAACTCAACTCAACCTTTGTTAGTTCCTTTATTCACCAACAGAAGAGTTTATCAACAACACAGCTGTTTTTTTAAATTCTGTTTTACAAAAGAGGAAGAAGAAGAAAACAGTTAAACAATGTTATCTTTACATAAAAAAATGCTTAATGTAAGTTCACTCATACAGTTTGTTTTTAAGCATGTACCTTGGTTGAGAGTCAGGTAGCATCCAGCTGGATGAATATTTTCTGAAGCACCTCAAAGAACATTTTCAGTTCCTGAGAATAACTGAGGTTCATTGCATACATGACACCCAATAAGAGTCCACATGCAGAAGAGATGTCTCCCATGTCGCGAAGCACTTCAACACCTTCAGTCACTATTCCAACATCAACTGGAGTGTTGGTGGAATCCCCTCCCTCAGCGTTAGTGAAGTAGATGCCAATAACAACTTGTTCAAGGTCCCTCTGTGCAGCACAGCCATCTGAATCCTTTCCACACACAAAAAAAAGGACAACAATGAAATTACCAACCAATTACATAATTCTTAAGAGCTAATTTGCATTGAAGTTTTCTCCATACATGTTTTAAAATAGTGCTAACTATACTCACTACTCACTAACTTTTGGTCCAAATTGATTTCTCACAATTTATACACTAACTGGCCATTTTATCTAGACTCGATAGGATATAGGATATACAGTCAAAGCAAAAATTATTCAGAAACTAAATATAATTTTAATATTTATTTTTTTTTACTTGTGGGTGCAAGAAAGTATGTGGGTAGTTTATTTATGTAAGTGAGGATAGCAAAATAAAGTAAACTGTGACATATTAAATCCAAAAATTATACAGTGGACTACCAGTAAAATTGATAATTTGGGACCAAAAATTATAAATTCAGGTTTGCATGGTTGCACCTGGTTGACAGCATGTCCAGGAGACTACAGGCTGTCATTCAGGCTAAGGTTGGCCTGACAAACAATTGATATTTGTCCTACAAACAGTTTTCTGAATACTTTTTGGTTGATTGTAATCCATAACATATCTTTCTATTAAAGTTCTCTAACGTTATCAAGATGAGTTTGTTTTGACACAGTTTAACTCTAAGCCCTTGTCATATTTTATTACCATTTTATTTCATTGTCATATTTTATTACCATCAAATCTGTTTGATAAATGAAGTTAACCAACCATCATTATTCATATTCTTATGTACGCAATTTTACAAATTTACCAGTAAATTTAAAAATATCGGTACTCGATAATCGACAAGTACAAAAAATAAAAGTATTGGTATTGGGTGAGTATACTGGAAAAAGTGGTATCAGTGCATCCCTAGTCTACTCCAAAATAACAATTCCTACAAGCCATATCCCACAATGTTAAATGGATTTTGTGATATTATTAAAAGCCCTATGATACCGTTACTGCTGCAGTAATTGTTAGTATTACCTACCAGTTACTCTTGGAAGAGACTTCTTGGATCTTCATTTAGATAGATACAAAGTTCCCTGAGGAGGCACTCCCTCTTCTTTTCTTTTTCATTCTAAATATAAAAAAATCTGCATCAACATGCATACTATAAACCTATTACACTTCTAGAATTATGTGAAATGGGTGAAACTTTAACTATAAAAGTAGGCACTTAACTTAAAATAACAATAATTTTAAATATTTATATAATCTGTTAAAAACTAAATTATCAATTGCTACTGATAATAAAAAGTAAACAGGATACAAACAGAAACAAGCTAACAAACAAATGAAATGGTCACACAAGAAACAGTATTTACATTAGTAGATGTTGCAGATCTTACCTTTTGCAAGTAAAGCACCTTGGCAGGAACACAAAACACACCTTTCATTAAGGACCTGAAAAAATTACAAAGGATAAAAACAAAATTTGATAAAGATTTTGTAAAATTAAATTAATCTGAACTAAAAAACTACAAACCAATAAATAAATCACACTTTGTAATTTTTATTGAAAGTATCACAACAAATTGAACAAAATAACTGAAGGTCTAAACCAAGTGTTAACCACTGTTAATTTTGACAGCAGATTTAAGTTTAGTTTTAGTCGGATGGGTGGTTGAACTTAGTATCGCAATTTCAACGGCGAATGACTGTAGTATTGTTTTTCAAATTAGCAAGTATGTTAACTTAGTACGTTTCTTAAAAGTATCTGCAAAAATATGATTGTATTTTTAGAAAAAAGTCAGAAAATACTGATACCAACCAGAGTGATTAACAGAACCCTTAAAGTAAAGAGAAGATGATTTCTATCCACTGGTAACCTTTTACAATACTGGTCCACAAACATGCATTAATTCATGTTTAATTAATGCACAGATAATCACAAGCTAATGTAAAATTCATGAAGAACTAAACCATGTATTAATGGTTACTACATCAGCACTAATGAGCATTCTATAGGATTCATAGATTAAGTAATCAATAAATTGTTATTGGTTGAATGTGTCACAATGCATCAATTCCTTAATGACTTATTTTATTAATTAATGATGTAAATTCATGTTAGTTACCTTAGTGGTCAAAGCTATGTACTTAAGCTTCTAGTTGTCTGCTTTAATAAATCATTAGCTAATGATTTGCAAAGATATCATTATGGTATGACTTGTTGAGGCACAGAACTTGTGTGGTTATAGCTAATGATTAATTAAGGCAGACATGCATGGATTGAACCCATTGTGGTAATTAACACATACATTTTTAGTTAATAAAATAAGTTATTAGGGAATTAATACAATATGACACATTTAACTAATAACAATTTATTGATTACTTACTCTATGAATCATATAGAATTATCATTTGTTGCTAATGCAGTAATTATGAATAAATGGTTTAATTCTTCATTAATTATATATTAACTCATGATTATCTCTGCATTAGTTAAGCATGAATTAATGCATATTTGAGCACCCCTATTGTGACGTGTTACCAATCCACTCCAGGCTTTGATCACATCCCCCTCAGCAGGCTGAATACACTGTGGCTTTTCAAACTTAAATGAAGACATTTATTACATTATTTGAAAAATTAAATTCCATTTACAGCCTTAAAATTGTGAAAAGTGAATATAAGTAACCCTGCAATAGGCGGAAACAATCCATCGTAGACTCGCTCCAGTAAATGGAAATCCATCGTAGTGATGGAGAACTTTAATCCATGAACTAACTTTTATTACTTTTCTTTTCGCCCAAATAATGTAAATATGCAGCAGACCAACCTGCACCATGTGGCTAAGCTAGCATGCTAATACTAGATCTCTCTAAAACTAAAGCAGGACAAAAATAACATATCTTATTACAATTAAAAAAGATCAATACTTGTGGAAAAACAAATATCCTCCTACCTTTACCAGTCGTTGAAAAGGCAAGAAGTCCCTCTGTCAAAACCAATTGAAGAAAAACTTTGCAGGGGGTCACGCAGGTGTGCAGAAATTCAAATATCTTTCCGGTGTAGTCTGATGTGTCTTGCTCTTCTTCTTTGGGGTTTCATGGCAGTTGCCGTCGCACTATACTGCCACCCTCTGGATGTAAGAATTTTTTACTTAACTTAAATGGTTTGTGTTAAGACAAGGCGTTAGGATTTTGTACAGTTAAATTGAGTCATAATTACGTGGATCTTAATAGAAAAAAAACATTTAAAGTCAACAAAGACAATAACTGTAAGTAAACTGAATATAAAAATAGTATGTAAAGTGCACAACCTTCCTTGTTCATTTTTTTGAGTGTAGGTTAAATATAAGATATGACTTGTAGAGCATGTTAGCTTGCAAATTATGCCCAAGAACATAATTTATTATGCCATATGTCTTACTAACAAGCAACAATGCCTCTAACCACAGGTCACGTACAAAAAATAATGCCCCGTTTAAGGCATATCCACTGAAGGTGTGGAGCGGAAAATGAAAATAAATACGGCCTTTTAAAATGTAAATGTTCCAGCGATTTCATTCCGTCAACCCCTTAGAACACAGCAAGAGCTAAACTCAGGTGTTTGCAAGTAGTTTTATTTAAAACGGAGAGAGCTGCCTTCAGCCAGTGTTTTCTGTTGTACAGACATGAGAGTCAAGGCTCCGAGCTCTCGGTCTGCGAACTACATCACTAAGCCTCTTTTAAAAGCATTTAAATAAAAACAGTCCAGCGACTGTACACAATGTAAACAGATTATCATTTTAAAGAGCTAAGCGCATATGAGCTGTTTTATGTGGTTTACGGATGAGCTTCGGGGCTGGCGTTTCTTCGTCCGTGTTCACAAAACTATATATTTTAAAGGCATTAAAAAAAAAAAAAACACTTCAGCGATTGAACAATAATAGTAGATTAGTGTATTTAAAACGTTAAAATGCTTGCTTATTTGTGCTGCATTTTTGTGGAAACGAATAAGCTAGTAAAGACTGTTTCATATGGTCTCATCGTTTGAACCACGTTAGTTCAACAAAGTACGGCTGTTGTTAAAGACCTCACCAACTAATAACTTATGCTATTTAACTGATTAGAGTTCTCAAAAAAAATGCAACTGTATTGAACATATAATCACTCATTTAATATTTTTTGTTCCCTGTCATTTCGCTGTATTTTCTGTTTGATTTAGCACAGGTTCCCTCTTACGTCATACTCAGAAAGTTCCCTTAGGCATTTGTGCGCATGCGCACTACTCATAAAGGGTGATTTAATAGAGGACGCACAAAAATACAGATTAAAATCATTTATATTTAGGTTAAATATAAGATATGACTTGTAGAGCATGTTAGCTTGCAAATTATGCCCAAGAACATAATTTATTATGCCATATGTCTTACTAACAAGCAACAATGCCTCTAACCACAGGTCACGTACGAAAAATAATGCCCCGTTTAAGGCATATCCACTGAAGGTGTGGAGCGGAAAATGAAAATAAATACGGCCTTTTAAAATGTAAATGTTCCAGCGATTTCATTCCGTCAACCCCTTAGAACACAGCAAGAGCTAAACTCAGGTGTTTGCAAGTAGTTTTATTTAAAACGGAGAGAGCTGCCTTCAGCCAGTGTTTTCTGTTGTACAGACATGAGAGTCAAGGCTCCGAGCTCTCGGTCTGCGAACTACATCACTAAGCCTCTTTTAAAAGCATTTAAATAAAAACAGTCCAGCGACTGTACACAATGTAAACAGATTATCATTTTAAAGAGCTAAGCGCATATGAGCTGTTTTATGTGGTTTACGGATGAGCTTCGGGGCTGGCGTTTCTTCGTCCGTGTTCACAAAACTACATATTTTAAAGGCATTAAAAAAAATAAAAAAAATAAAAAACACTTCAGCGATTGAACAATAATAGTAGATTAGTGTATTTAAAACGTTAAAATGCTTGCTTATTTGTGCTGCATTTTTGTGGAAACGAATAAGCTAGTAAAGACTGTTTCATATGGTCTCATCGTTTGAACCACGTTAGTTCAACAAAGTACGGCTGTTGTTAAAGACCTCACCAACTAATAACTTATGCTATTTAACTGATTAGAGTTCTCAAAAAAATGCAACTGTATTGAACATATAATCACTCATTTAATATTTTTTGTTCCCTGTCATTTCGCTGTATTTTCTGTTTGATTTAGCACAGGTTCCCTCTTACGTCATACTCCGAAAGTTCCCTTAGGCATTTGTGCGCATGCGCACTACTCATAAAGGGTGATTTAATAGAGGACGCACAAAAATACAGATTAAAATCATTTACATTTAGGTTAAATATAAGATATGACTTGTAGTGCATGTTAGCTTGCAAATTATGCCCAAGAACATAATTTATTATGCCATATGTCTTACTAACAAGCAACAATGCCTCTAACCACAGGTCACGTACGAAAAATAATGCCCCGTTTAAGGCATTCCACTCCACTGAAGGTGTGGAGCGGAAAATGAAAATAAATACGGCCTTTTAAAATTTAAATGTTCCAGCGATTTCATTCCGTCAACCCCTTAGAACACAGCAAGAGCTAAACTCAGGTGTTTGCAAGTAGTTTTATTTAAAACGGAGAGAGCTGCCTTCAGCCAGTGTTTTCTGTTGTACTGACATGAGAGTCAAGGCTCCGAGCTCTCGGTCTGCGAACTACATCACTAAGCCTCTTTTAAAAGCATTTAAATAAAAACAGTCCAGCGACTGTACACAATGTAAACAGATTATCATTTTAAAGAGCTAAGCGCATATGAGCTGTTTTATGTGGTTTACGGATGAGCTTCGGGGCTGGCGTTTCTTCGTCCGTGTTCACAAAACTACATATTTTAAAGGCATTAAAATAAATAAATAAAAAAAAAAACACTTCAGCGATTGAACAATAATAGTAGATTAGTGTATTTAAAACGTTAAAATGCTTGCTTATTTGTGCTGCATTTTTGTGGAAACGAATAAGCTAGTAAAGACTGTTTCATATGGTCTCATCGTTTGAACCACGTTAGTTCAACAAAGTACGGCTGTTGTTAAAGACCTCACCAACTAATAACTTATGCTATTTAACTGATTAGAGTTCTCAAAAAAAATGCAACTGTATTGAACATATAATCACTCATTTAATATTTTTTGTTCCCTGTCATTTCGCTGTATTTTCTGTTTGATTTAGCACAGGTTCCCTCTTACGTCATACTCAGAAAGTTCCCTTAGGCATTTGTGCGCATGCGCACTACTCATAAAGGGTGATTTAATAGAGGACGCACAAAAATACAGATTAAAATCATTTATATTTAGGTTAAATATAAGATATGACTTGTAGAGCATGTTAGCTTGCAAATTATGCCCAAGAACATAATTTATTATGCCATATGTCTTACTAACAAGCAACAATGCCTCTAACCACAGGTCACGTACGAAAAATAATGCCCCGTTTAAGGCATATCCACTGAAGGTGTGGAGCGGAAAATGAAAATAAATACGGCCTTTTAAAATGTAAATGTTCCAGCGATTTCATTCCGTCAACCCCTTAGAACACAGCAAGAGCTAAACTCAGGTGTTTGCAAGTAGTTTTATTTAAAACGGAGAGAGCTGCCTTCAGCCAGTGTTTTCTGTTGTACAGACATGAGAGTCAAGGCTCCGAGCTCTCGGTCTGCGAACTACATCACTAAGCCTCTTTTAAAAGCATTTAAATAAAAACAGTCCAGCGACTGTACACAATGTAAACAGATTATCATTTTAAAGAGCTAAGCGCATATGAGCTGTTTTATGTGGTTTACGGATGAGCTTCGGGGCTGGCGTTTCTTCGTCCGTGTTCACAAAACTACATATTTTAAAGGCATTAAAAAAAATAAAAAAAATAAAAAACACTTCAGCGATTGAACAATAATAGTAGATTAGTGTATTTAAAACGTTAAAATGCTTGCTTATTTGTGCTGCATTTTTGTGGAAACGAATAAGCTAGTAAAGACTGTTTCATATGGTCTCATCGTTTGAACCACGTTAGTTCAACAAAGTACGGCTGTTGTTAAAGACCTCACCAACTAATAACTTATGCTATTTAACTGATTAGAGTTCTCAAAAAAATGCAACTGTATTGAACATATAATCACTCATTTAATATTTTTTGTTCCCTGTCATTTCGCTGTATTTTCTGTTTGATTTAGCACAGGTTCCCTCTTACGTCATACTCCGAAAGTTCCCTTAGGCATTTGTGCGCATGCGCACTACTCATAAAGGGTGATTTAATAGAGGACGCACAAAAATACAGATTAAAATCATTTACATTTAGGTTAAATATAAGATATGACTTGTAGTGCATGTTAGCTTGCAAATTATGCCCAAGAACATAATTTATTATGCCATATGTCTTACTAACAAGCAACAATGCCTCTAACCACAGGTCACGTACGAAAAATAATGCCCCGTTTAAGGCATTCCACTCCACTGAAGGTGTGGAGCGGAAAATGAAAATAAATACGGCCTTTTAAAATTTAAATGTTCCAGCGATTTCATTCCGTCAACCCCTTAGAACACAGCAAGAGCTAAACTCAGGTGTTTGCAAGTAGTTTTATTTAAAACGGAGAGAGCTGCCTTCAGCCAGTGTTTTCTGTTGTACTGACATGAGAGTCAAGGCTCCGAGCTCTCGGTCTGCGAACTACATCACTAAGCCTCTTTTAAAAGCATTTAAATAAAAACAGTCCAGCGACTGTACACAATGTAAACAGATTATCATTTTAAAGAGCTAAGCGCATATGAGCTGTTTTATGTGGTTTACGGATGAGCTTCGGGGCTGGCGTTTCTTCGTCCGTGTTCACAAAACTATATATTTTAAAGGCATTAAAATAAATAAATAAAAAAAAAAACACTTCAGCGATTGAACAATAATAGTAGATTAGTGTATTTAAAACGTTAAAATGCTTGCTTATTTGTGCTGCATTTTTGTGGAAACGAATAAGCTAGTAAAGACTGTTTCATATGGTCTCATCGTTTGAACCACGTTAGTTCAACAAAGTACGGCTGTTGTTAAAGACCTCACCAACTAATAACTTATGCTATTTAACTGATTAGAGTTCTCAAAAAAAATGCAACTGTATTGAACATATAATCACTCATTTAATATTTTTTGTTCCCTGTCATTTCGCTGTATTTTCTGTTTGATTTAGCACAGGTTCCCTCTTACGTCATACTCAGAAAGTTCCCTTAGGCATTTGTGCGCATGCGCACTACTCATAAAGGGTGATTTAATAGAGGACGCACAAAAATACAGATTAAAATCATTTATATTTAGGTTAAATATAAGATATGACTTGTAGAGCATGTTAGCTTGCAAATTATGCCCAAGAACATAATTTATTATGCCATATGTCTTACTAACAAGCAACAATGCCTCTAACCACAGGTCACGTACGAAAAATAATGCCCCGTTTAAGGCATATCCACTGAAGGTGTGGAGCGGAAAATGAAAATAAATACGGCCTTTTAAAATGTAAATGTTCCAGCGATTTCATTCCGTCAACCCCTTAGAACACAGCAAGAGCTAAACTCAGGTGTTTGCAAGTAGTTTTATTTAAAACGGAGAGAGCTGCCTTCAGCCAGTGTTTTCTGTTGTACAGACATGAGAGTCAAGGCTCCGAGCTCTCGGTCTGCGAACTACATCACTAAGCCTCTTTTAAAAGCATTTAAATAAAAACAGTCCAGCGACTGTACACAATGTAAACAGATTATCATTTTAAAGAGCTAAGCGCATATGAGCTGTTTTATGTGGTTTACGGATGAGCTTCGGGGCTGGCGTTTCTTCGTCCGTGTTCACAAAACTACTTATTTTAAAGGCATTAAAAAAAAAAAAAAACACTTCAGCGATTGAACAATAATAGTAGATTAGTGTATTTAAAACGTTAAAATGCTTGCTTATTTGTGCTGCATTTTTGTGGAAACGAATAAGCTAGTAAAGACTGTTTCATATGGTCTCATCGTTTGAACCACGTTAGTTCAACAAAGTACGGCTGTTGTTAAAGACCTCACCAACTAATAACTTATGCTATTTAACTGATTAGAGTTCTCAAAAAAAATGCAACTGTATTGAACATATAATCACTCATTTAATATTTTTTGTTCCCTGTCATTTCGCTGTATTTTCTGTTTGATTTAGCACAGGTTCCCTCTTACGTCATACTCAGAAAGTTCCCTTAGGCATTTGTGCGCATGCGCACTACTCATAAAGGGTGATTTAATAGAGGACGCACAAAAATACAGATTAAAATCATTTATATTTAGGTTAAATATAAGATATGACTTGTAGAGCATGTTAGCTTGCAAATTATGCCCAAGAACATAATTTATTATGCCATATGTCTTACTAACAAGCAACAATGCCTCTAACCACAGGTCACGTACGAAAAATAATGCCCCGTTTAAGGCATATCCACTGAAGGTGTGGAGCGGAAAATGAAAATAAATACGGCCTTTTAAAATGTAAATGTTCCAGCGATTTCATTCCGTCAACCCCTTAGAACACAGCAAGAGCTAAACTCAGGTGTTTGCAAGTAGTTTTATTTAAAACGGAGAGAGCTGCCTTCAGCCAGTGTTTTCTGTTGTACAGACATGAGAGTCAAGGCTCCGAGCTCTCGGTCTGCGAACTACATCACTAAGCCTCTTTTAAAAGCATTTAAATAAAAACAGTCCAGCGACTGTACACAATGTAAACAGATTATCATTTTAAAGAGCTAAGCGCATATGAGCTGTTTTATGTGGTTTACGGATGAGCTTCGGGGCTGGCGTTTCTTCGTCCGTGTTCACAAAACTACATATTTTAAAGGCATTAAAAAAAATAAAAAAAATAAAAAACACTTCAGCGATTGAACAATAATAGTAGATTAGTGTATTTAAAACGTTAAAATGCTTGCTTATTTGTGCTGCATTTTTGTGGAAACGAATAAGCTAGTAAAGACTGTTTCATATGGTCTCATCGTTTGAACCACGTTAGTTCAACAAAGTACGGCTGTTGTTAAAGACCTCACCAACTAATAACTTATGCTATTTAACTGATTAGAGTTCTCAAAAAAATGCAACTGTATTGAACATATAATCACTCATTTAATATTTTTTGTTCCCTGTCATTTCGCTGTATTTTCTGTTTGATTTAGCACAGGTTCCCTCTTACGTCATACTCCGAAAGTTCCCTTAGGCATTTGTGCGCATGCGCACTACTCATAAAGGGTGATTTAATAGAGGACGCACAAAAATACAGATTAAAATCATTTACATTTAGGTTAAATATAAGATATGACTTGTAGTGCATGTTAGCTTGCAAATTATGCCCAAGAACATAATTTATTATGCCATATGTCTTACTAACAAGCAACAATGCCTCTAACCACAGGTCACGTACGAAAAATAATGCCCCGTTTAAGGCATTCCACTCCACTGAAGGTGTGGAGCGGAAAATGAAAATAAATACGGCCTTTTAAAATTTAAATGTTCCAGCGATTTCATTCCGTCAACCCCTTAGAACACAGCAAGAGCTAAACTCAGGTGTTTGCAAGTAGTTTTATTTAAAACGGAGAGAGCTGCCTTCAGCCAGTGTTTTCTGTTGTACTGACATGAGAGTCAAGGCTCCGAGCTCTCGGTCTGCGAACTACATCACTAAGCCTCTTTTAAAAGCATTTAAATAAAAACAGTCCAGCGACTGTACACAATGTAAACAGATTATCATTTTAAAGAGCTAAGCGCATATGAGCTGTTTTATGTGGTTTACGGATGAGCTTCGGGGCTGGCGTTTCTTCGTCCGTGTTCACAAAACTACATATTTTAAAGGCATTAAAATAAATAAATAAAAAAAAAAACACTTCAGCGATTGAACAATAATAGTAGATTAGTGTATTTAAAACGTTAAAATGCTTGCTTATTTGTGCTGCATTTTTGTGGAAACGAATAAGCTAGTAAAGACTGTTTCATATGGTCTCATCGTTTGAACCACGTTAGTTCAACAAAGTACGGCTGTTGTTAAAGACCTCACCAACTAATAACTTATGCTATTTAACTGATTAGAGTTCTCAAAAAAAATGCAACTGTATTGAACATATAATCACTCATTTAATATTTTTTGTTCCCTGTCATTTCGCTGTATTTTCTGTTTGATTTAGCACAGGTTCCCTCTTACGTCATACTCAGAAAGTTCCCTTAGGCATTTGTGCGCATGCGCACTACTCATAAAGGGTGATTTAATAGAGGACGCACAAAAATACAGATTAAAATCATTTATATTTAGGTTAAATATAAGATATGACTTGTAGAGCATGTTAGCTTGCAAATTATGCCCAAGAACATAATTTATTATGCCATATGTCTTACTAACAAGCAACAATGCCTCTAACCACAGGTCACGTACGAAAAATAATGCCCCGTTTAAGGCATATCCACTGAAGGTGTGGAGCGGAAAATGAAAATAAATACGGCCTTTTAAAATGTAAATGTTCCAGCGATTTCATTCCGTCAACCCCTTAGAACACAGCAAGAGCTAAACTCAGGTGTTTGCAAGTAGTTTTATTTAAAACGGAGAGAGCTGCCTTCAGCCAGTGTTTTCTGTTGTACAGACATGAGAGTCAAGGCTCCGAGCTCTCGGTCTGCGAACTACATCACTAAGCCTCTTTTAAAAGCATTTAAATAAAAACAGTCCAGCGACTGTACACAATGTAAACAGATTATCATTTTAAAGAGCTAAGCGCATATGAGCTGTTTTATGTGGTTTACGGATGAGCTTCGGGGCTGGCGTTTCTTCGTCCGTGTTCACAAAACTACATATTTTAAAGGCATTAAAAAAAATAAAAAAAATAAAAAACACTTCAGCGATTGAACAATAATAGTAGATTAGTGTATTTAAAACGTTAAAATGCTTGCTTATTTGTGCTGCATTTTTGTGGAAACGAATAAGCTAGTAAAGACTGTTTCATATGGTCTCATCGTTTGAACCACGTTAGTTCAACAAAGTACGGCTGTTGTTAAAGACCTCACCAACTAATAACTTATGCTATTTAACTGATTAGAGTTCTCAAAAAAATGCAACTGTATTGAACATATAATCACTCATTTAATATTTTTTGTTCCCTGTCATTTCGCTGTATTTTCTGTTTGATTTAGCACAGGTTCCCTCTTACGTCATACTCCGAAAGTTCCCTTAGGCATTTGTGCGCATGCGCACTACTCATAAAGGGTGATTTAATAGAGGACGCACAAAAATACAGATTAAAATCATTTACATTTAGGTTAAATATAAGATATGACTTGTAGTGCATGTTAGCTTGCAAATTATGCCCAAGAACATAATTTATTATGCCATATGTCTTACTAACAAGCAACAATGCCTCTAACCACAGGTCACGTACGAAAAATAATGCCCCGTTTAAGGCATTCCACTCCACTGAAGGTGTGGAGCGGAAAATGAAAATAAATACGGCCTTTTAAAATTTAAATGTTCCAGCGATTTCATTCCGTCAACCCCTTAGAACACAGCAAGAGCTAAACTCAGGTGTTTGCAAGTAGTTTTATTTAAAACGGAGAGAGCTGCCTTCAGCCAGTGTTTTCTGTTGTACTGACATGAGAGTCAAGGCTCCGAGCTCTCGGTCTGCGAACTACATCACTAAGCCTCTTTTAAAAGCATTTAAATAAAAACAGTCCAGCGACTGTACACAATGTAAACAGATTATCATTTTAAAGAGCTAAGCGCATATGAGCTGTTTTATGTGGTTTACGGATGAGCTTCGGGGCTGGCGTTTCTTCGTCCGTGTTCACAAAACTATATATTTTAAAGGCATTAAAATAAATAAATAAAAAAAAAAACACTTCAGCGATTGAACAATAATAGTAGATTAGTGTATTTAAAACGTTAAAATGCTTGCTTATTTGTGCTGCATTTTTGTGGAAACGAATAAGCTAGTAAAGACTGTTTCATATGGTCTCATCGTTTGAACCACGTTAGTTCAACAAAGTACGGCTGTTGTTAAAGACCTCACCAACTAATAACTTATGCTATTTAACTGATTAGAGTTCTCAAAAAAAATGCAACTGTATTGAACATATAATCACTCATTTAATATTTTTTGTTCCCTGTCATTTCGCTGTATTTTCTGTTTGATTTAGCACAGGTTCCCTCTTACGTCATACTCAGAAAGTTCCCTTAGGCATTTGTGCGCATGCGCACTACTCATAAAGGGTGATTTAATAGAGGACGCACAAAAATACAGATTAAAATCATTTATATTTAGGTTAAATATAAGATATGACTTGTAGAGCATGTTAGCTTGCAAATTATGCCCAAGAACATAATTTATTATGCCATATGTCTTACTAACAAGCAACAATGCCTCTAACCACAGGTCACGTACGAAAAATAATGCCCCGTTTAAGGCATATCCACTGAAGGTGTGGAGCGGAAAATGAAAATAAATACGGCCTTTTAAAATGTAAATGTTCCAGCGATTTCATTCCGTCAACCCCTTAGAACACAGCAAGAGCTAAACTCAGGTGTTTGCAAGTAGTTTTATTTAAAACGGAGAGAGCTGCCTTCAGCCAGTGTTTTCTGTTGTACAGACATGAGAGTCAAGGCTCCGAGCTCTCGGTCTGCGAACTACATCACTAAGCCTCTTTTAAAAGCATTTAAATAAAAACAGTCCAGCGACTGTACACAATGTAAACAGATTATCATTTTAAAGAGCTAAGCGCATATGAGCTGTTTTATGTGGTTTACGGATGAGCTTCGGGGCTGGCGTTTCTTCGTCCGTGTTCACAAAACTACTTATTTTAAAGGCATTAAAAAAAAAAAAAAACACTTCAGCGATTGAACAATAATAGTAGATTAGTGTATTTAAAACGTTAAAATGCTTGCTTATTTGTGCTGCATTTTTGTGGAAACGAATAAGCTAGTAAAGACTGTTTCATATGGTCTCATCGTTTGAACCACGTTAGTTCAACAAAGTACGGCTGTTGTTAAAGACCTCACCAACTAATAACTTATGCTATTTAACTGATTAGAGTTCTCAAAAAAAATGCAACTGTATTGAACATATAATCACTCATTTAATATTTTTTGTTCCCTGTCATTTCGCTGTATTTTCTGTTTGATTTAGCACAGGTTCGTCATACTCAGAAAGTTCCCTTAGGCATTTGTGCGCATGCGCACTACTCATAAAGGGTGATTTAATAGAGGACGCACAAAAATACAGATTAAAATCATTTATATTTAGGTTAAATATAAGATATGACTTGTAATGCATGTTAGCTTGCAAATTATGCCCAAGAACATAATTTATTATGCCATATGTCTTACTAACAAGCAACAATGCCTCTAACCACAGGTCACGTACGAAAAATAATGCCCCGTTTAAGGCATTCCACTCCACTGAAGGTGTGGAGCGGAAAATGAAAATAAATACGGCCTTTTAAAATTTAAATGTTCCAGCGATTTCATTCCGTCAACCCCTTAGAACACAGCAAGAGCTAAACTCAGGTGTTTGCAAGTAGTTTTATTTAAAACGGAGAGAGCTGCCTTCAGCCAGTGTTTTCTGTTGTACAGACATGAGAGTCAAGGCTCCGAGCTCTCGGTCTGCGAACTACATCACTAAGCCTCTTTTAAAAGCATTTAAATAAAAACAGTCCAGCGACTGTACACAATGTAAACAGATTATCATTTTAAAGAGCTAAGCGCATAAGAGCTGTTTTATGTGGTTTACGGATGAGCTTCGGGGCTGGCGTTTCTTCGTCCGTGTTCACAAAACTACATATTTTAAAGGCATTAAAAAAAATAAATTAAAAAAAAAACACTTCAGCGATTGAACAATAACAGTAGATTAGTGTATTTAAAACGTTAAAATGCTTGCTTATTTGTGCTGCATTTTTGTGGAAACGAATAAGCTAGTAAAGACTGTTTCATATGGTCTCATCGTTTGAACCACGTTAGTTCAACAAAGTACGGCTGTTGTTAAAGACCTCACCAACTAATAACTTATGCTATTTAACTGATTAGAGATCTCAAAAAAATGCAACTGTATTGAACATATAATCACTCATTTAATATTTTTTGTTCCCTGTCATTTCGCTGTATTTTCTGTTTGATTTAGCACAGGTTCCCTCTTACGTCATACTCAGAAAGTTCCCTTAGGCATTTGTGCGCATGCGCACTACTCATAAAGGGTGATTTAATAGAGGACGCACAAAAATACAGATTAAAATCATTTATATTTAGGTTAAATATAAGATATGACTTGTAGTGCATGTTAGCTTGCAAATTATGCCCAAGAACATAATTTATTATGCCATATGTCTTACTAACAAGCAACAATGCCTCTAACCACAGGTCACGTACGAAAAATAATGCCCCGTTTAAGGCATTCCACTCCACTGAAGGTGTGGAGCGGAAAATGAAAATAAATACGGCCTTTTAAAATTTAAATGTTCCAGCGATTTCATTCCGTCAACCCCTTAGAACACAGCAAGAGCTAAACTCAGGTGTTTGCAAGTAATTTTATTTAAAACGGAGAGAGCTGCCTTCAGCCAGTGTTTTCTGTTGTACTGACATGAGAGTCAAGGCTCCGAGCTCTCGGTCTGCGAACTACATCACTAAGCCTCTTTTAAAAGCATTTAAATAAAAACAGTCCAGCGACTGTACACAATGTAAACAGATTATCATTTTAAAGAGCTAAGCGCATATGAGCTGTTTTATGTGGTTTACGGATGAGCTTCGGGGCTGGCGTTTCTTCGTCCGTGTTCACAAAACTACATATTTTAAAGGCATTAAAAAAAATAAAAAATAAAAAAAAAAACACTTCAGCGATTGAACAATAATAGTAGATTAGTGTATTTAAAACGTTAAAATGCTTGCTTATTTGTGCTGCATTTTTGTGGAAACGAATAAGCTAGTAAAGACTGTTTCATATGGTCTCATCGTTTGAACCACGTTAGTTCAACAAAGTACGGCTGTTGTTAAAGACCTCACCAACTAATAACTTATGCTATTTAACTGATTAGAGTTCTCAAAAAAATGCAACTGTATTGAACATATAATCACTCATTTAATATTTTTTGTTCCCTGTCATTTCGCTGTATTTTCTGTTTGATTTAGCACAGGTTCCCTCTTACGTCATACTCAGAAAGTTCCCTTAGGCATTTGTGCGCATGCGCACTACTCATAAAGGGTGATTTAATAGAGGACGCACAAAAATACAGATTAAAATCATTTATATTTAGGTTAAATATAAGATATGACTTGTAGAGCATGTTAGCTTGCAAATTATGCCCAAGAACATAATTTATTATGCCATATGTCTTACTAACAAGCAACAATGCCTCTAACCACAGGTCACGTACGAAAAATAATGCCCCGTTTAAGGCATATCCACTGAAGGTGTGGAGCGGAAAATGAAAATAAATACGGCCTTTTAAAATGTAAATGTTCCAGCGATTTCATTCCGTCAACCCCTTAGAACACAGCAAGAGCTAAACTCAGGTGTTTGCAAGTAGTTTTATTTAAAACGGAGAGAGCTGCCTTCAGCCAGTGTTTTCTGTTGTACAGACATGAGAGTCAAGGCTCCGAGCTCTCGGTCTGCGAACTACATCACTAAGCCTCTTTTAAAAGCATTTAAATAAAAACAGTCCAGCGACTGTACACAATGTAAACAGATTATCATTTTAAAGAGCTAAGCGCATATGAGCTGTTTTATGTGGTTTACGGATGAGCTTCGGGGCTGGCGTTTCTTCGTCCGTGTTCACAAAACTACTTATTTTAAAGGCATTAAAAAAAAAAAAAAAAAAAAAAAACACTTCAGCGATTGAACAATAATAGTAGATTAGTGTATTTAAAACGTTAAAATGCTTGTTTATTTGTGCTGCATTTTTGTGGAAACGAATAAGCTAGTAAAGACTGTTTCATATGGTCTCATCGTTTGAACCACGTTAGTTCAACAAAGTACGGTTGTTGTTAAAGACCTCACCAACTAATAACTTATGCTATTTAACTGATTAGAGTTCTCAAAAAAAATGCAACTGTATTGAACATATAATCACTCATTTAATATTTTTTGTTCCCTGTCATTTCGCTGTATTTTCTGTTTGATTTAGCACAGGTTCGTCATACTCCGAAAGTTCCCTTAGGCATTTGTGCGCATGCGCACTACTCATAAAGGGTGATTTAATAGAGGACGCACAAAAATACAGATTAAAATCATTTACATTTAGGTTAAATATAAGATATGACTTGTAGTGCATGTTAGCTTGCAAATTATGCCCAAGAACATAATTTATTATGCCATATGTCTTACTAACAAGCAACAATGCCTCTAACCACAGGTCACGTACGAAAAATAATGCCCCGTTTAAGGCATTCCACTCCACTGAAGGTGTGGAGCGGAAAATGAAAATAAATACGGCCTTTTAAAATTTAAATGTTCCAGCGATTTCATTCCGTCAACCCCTTAGAACCAGTGGTGTCAAAAGTATTCACATTCATTACTCAAGTAGAAGTATAGATACTAAGATTTAAAAAGACTTTTGTAGAAGTTGAAGTATCAACTCAAGCTTTTTACTCAAGTAAAAGTATTAAAGTACTGGTTTCAAAACTACTTAAAGTAAAAAAGTAAAAGTAATGTAAGGGAAAAAATGCCATTGAGGACAAAAGCTTAGGCCGCGCCACAGGGGCATATTGTGCATTACCCCACCTCCCCAAAAAACATTTCTAAAGGCCATAGTGACTATGTTATATTAAAATGTTAATGTTGAAAAATTTGGAATGCACTAGGCTACCTGTTTTAGCTGCATATTTGCCCATTGAAAATAAATGCATTTTATTACAATGCAAATACATTAAAGAACCATAAATGTGTACTACTGAGCATTAACATGTTTCTTGGAGCGGAAGATATGATCATTAGTTGCTGCCTATAAGTATTGTTATCGCAACATTGTCAATCGCGTTGTCAATCGCAAATGTTTATTTATTCAAACGACTTTCTATCAAACTACCTACTATAGCTTCATTTGCAGAGGATGAAGAGAAAGCACCCGTTTGATAAATAAGCAAGTAGTAGAGAAATAATAACTTGTAAGAAGTAATCTTTTTTGAGTAATGACCCTAACACTGGCTATATCCTTGCTGGAGTGCAGGGCTGGACTGGGGTTAAAATTTGGCCATGGACAAATCCAGCCCTTCCAGCCCACAAGTTCCCCCGTGAGTTTTGTTGGATTATAGGGCCTTTAATTAAAGTAAATAAATGAATGAATAAAACAGGACAGAATCAAATAATGTTAGATACTGAATTCAAATGCAACTTTTATTAATAATTTATCAAATTAATAATGCATTTTTGTCACATAGAAATGCATGCAGTAAAGCATTGATTTTGAGCTAGAATGTGGGACTTTTATTGCTAATAAATTCTGTAAAAAAATTACTTACTTTTGTAGAACACAAAAGATATTTTGTAGAATGTAAACAAACATATTTGTTTACCCTTGATTTCTACTCTATAGACACAATTTTTGAATTTCTCAAAGTATCTTCCTTTATGTTCCACAGAAGAAAGAAGTTCATACAGGATTGAAATTACATGATGTTGAGTAAATAATGACAATTTTTATTTTTGGGTGAACTGTCCCTTTAAGAACTTTAATATCTGTAGTAAACACCTCATTTATATAAGGCACTGATATTTATCTTTAATCAGTCTCTTACTGAATTAACATTTTACTCCAATTAAAATGAATTACAACTTAACATTTAAAAATATAGAAATTATTGCTTAAAATCCAGATATTAACTGACTAGTAATAGTAAGATGACGTCACAAGAATAAAATTACAATGGTTATGTTTTTTTTTAATTATTCATAATAATAAACTATGAAATTTTTAATAGAACAAAATGACAGTAACTATGTATTGACGTTTATCACTTTACCTCCTCATGCAGCTGTTTTCAGCAGCCCAGCAGATACAGAACCTTTAACTGCCTAACACCACAGTGTTAAATCTGAATGCGTCAAGCTTCAATTTGCGCTATTTATCACTTTGCATCGCGCTGTGCGGGTGACTGATTCTGCCACTTCACACTTTTGGGGTATTTGCAGTTTTGAATGTCATTTAAAATAGCGCATAATATGCGGGAGGTCTGCCTCTCTTCGGCGATCGGCCCACTACTCCACCGGCCCACCGGGAATGTCACGGTTCTCCCCGATGGCCAGGAGTGTGACGTGATTTGTGTCATGTCACGTGCAGGTGTGATGGATCGTGTACAAACCAATAGGGTGTCGGAATGGTATATATTTATACTTCTCATCCAACCACAACCAAATTCACTCTATGTGGATGGCGCGATTTATCTGGATAGGTTTTTTTTTTTTTTAACGATGACATGAATTAAAACAAGCCGAAAAGAAATAGGAGTAACGAGTCTATTTTTAAAATGTAAGGAGTAGAAAGTACAGATAATTGCGTGAAAATGTAAGGAGTAGAAGTAAAAAGTCGTCTGAAAAATAATTACTCCAGTAAAGTATAGATACCCAAAATTTCTACTTAAGTAAGGTAACGAAGTATTTGTACTTCGTTACTTGACACCTCTGCTTAGAACACAGCAAGAGCTAAACTCAGGTGTTTGCAAGTAGTTTTATTTAAAACGGAGAGAGCTGCCTTCAGCCAGTGTTTTCTGTTGTCCTGACATGAGAGTCAAGGCTCCGAGCTCTCGGTCTGCGAACTACATCACTAAGCCTCTTTTAAAAGCATTTAAATAAAAACAGTCCAGCGACTGTACACAATGTAAACAGATTATCATTTTAAAGAGCTAAGCGCATAAGAGCTGTTTCATGTGGTTTACGGATGAGCTTCGGGGCTGGCGTTTCTTCGTCCGTGTTCACAAAACTACATATTTTAAAGGCATTAAAAAAAATAAATTAAAAAAAAAACACTTCAGCGATTGAACAATAACAGTAGATTAGTGTATTTAAAACGTTAAAATGCGTGCTTATTTGTGCTGCATTTTTGTGGAAACGAATAAGCTAGTAAAGACTGTTTCATATGGTCTCATCGTTTGAACCACGTTAGTTCAACAAAGTACGGCTGTTGTTAAAGACCTCACCAACTAATAACTTATGCTATTTAACTGATTAGAGTTCTCAAAAAAATGCAACTGTATTGAACATATAATCACTCATTTAATATTTTTTGTTCCCTGTCATTTCGCTGTATTTTCTGTTTGATTTAGCACAGGTTCCCTCTTACGTCATACTCAGAAAGTTCCCTTAGGCATTTGTGCGCATGCGCACTACTCATAAAGGGTGATTTAATAGAGGACGCACAAAAATACAGATTAAAATCATTTATATTTAGGTTAAATATAAGATATGACTTGTAGTGCATGTTAGCTTGCAAATTATGCCCAAGAACATAATTTATTATGCCATATGTCTTACTAACAAGCAACAATGCCTCTAACCACAGGTCACGTACGAAAAATAATGCCCCGTTTAAGGCATTCCACTCCACTGAAGGTGTGGAGCGGAAAATGAAAATAAATACGGCCTTTTAAAATTTAAATGTTCCAGGGATTTCATTCCGTCAACCCCTTAGAACACAGCAAGAGCTAAACTCAGGTGTTTGCAAGTAATTTTATTTAAAACGGAGAGAGCTGCCTTCAGCCAGTGTTTTCTGTTGTACAGACATGAGAGTCAAGGCTCCGAGCTCTCGGTCTGCGAACTACATCACTAAGCCTCTTTTAAAAGCATTTAAATAAAAACAGTCCAGCGACTGTACACAATGTAAACAGATTATCATTTTAAAGAGCTAAGCGCATATGAGCTGTTTTATGTGGTTTACGGATGAGCTTCGGGGCTGGCGTTTCTTCGTCCGTGTTCACAAAACTACATATTTTAAAGGCATTAAAAAAAAAAAAAAAAAAAAAAAAAAAAAAAAAACACTTCAGCGATTGAACAATAATAGTAGATTAGTGTATTTAAAACGTTAAAATGCTTGCTTAATTGTGCTGCATTTTTGTGGAAACGAATAAGCTAGTAAAGACTGTTTCATATGGTCTCATCGTTTGAACCACGTTAGTTCAACAAAGTACGGCTGTTGTTAAAGACCTCACCAACTAATAACTTATGCTATTTAACTGATTAGAGTTCTCAAAAAAAATGCAACTGTATTGAACATATAATCACTCATTTAATATTTTTTGTTCCCTGTCATTTCGCTGTATTTTCTGTTTGATTTAGCACAGGTTCGTCATACTCAGAAAGTTCCCTTAGGCATTTGTGCGCATGCGCACTACTCATAAAGGGTGATTTAATAGAGGACGCACAAAAATACAGATTAAAATCATTTATATTTAGGTTAAATATAAGATATGACTTGTAGAGCATGTTAGCTTGCAAATTATGCCCAAGAACATAATTTATTATGCCATATGTCTTACTAACAAGCAATGCCTCTAACCACAGGTCACGTACGAAAAATAATGCCCCGTTTAAGGCATATCCACTGAAGGTGTGGAGCTGAAAATGAAAATAAATACGGCCTTTTAAAATTTAAATGTTCCAGCGATTTCATTCCGTCAACCCCTTAGAACACAGCAAGAGCTAAACTTAGGTGTTTGCAAGTAGTTTTATTTAAAACGGAGAGAGCTGCCTTCAGCCAGTGTTTTCTGTTGTACTGACATGAGAGTCAAGGCTCCGAGCTCTCGGTCTGCGAACTACATCACTAAGCCTCTTTTAAAAGCATTTAAATAAAAACAGTGCAGCGACTGTACACTATGTAAACAGATTATCATTTTAAAGAGCTAAGCGCATAAGAGCTGTTTTATGTGGTTTACGGATGAGCTTCGGGGCTGGCGTTTCTTCGTCCGTGTTCACAAAACTACATATTTTAAAGGCATTAAAAAAAATAAATTAAAAAAAAACACTTCAGCGATTGAACAATAACAGTAGATTAGTGTATTTAAAACGTTAAAATGCTTGCTTATTTGTGCTGCATTTTTGTGGAAACGAATAAGCTAGTAAAGACTGTTTCATATGGTCTCATCGTTTGAACCACGTTAGTTCAACAAAGTACGGCTGTTGTTAAAGACCTCACCAACTAATAACTTATGCTATTTAACTGATTAGAGTTCTCAAAAAAAATGCAACTGTATTGAACATATAATCACTCATTTAATATTTTTTGTTCCCTGTCATTTCGCTGTATTTTCTGTTTGATTTAGCACAGGTTCCCTCTTACGTCATACTCAGAAAGTTCCCTTAGGCATTTGTGCGCATGCGCACTACTCATAAAGGGTGATTTAATAGAGGACGCACAAAAATACAGATTAAAATCATTTATATTTAGGTTAAATATAAGATATGACTTGTAGAGCATGTTAGCTTGCAAATTATGCCCAAGAACATAATTTATTATGCCATATGTCTTACTAACAAGCAACAATGCCTCTAACCACAGGTCACGTACGAAAAATAATGCCCCGTTTAAGGCATTCCACTCCACTGAAGGTGTGGAGCTGAAAATGAAAATAAATACGGCCTTTTAAAATGTAAATGTTCCAGCGATTTCATTCCGTCAACCCCTTAGAACACAGCAAGAGCTAAACTCAGGTGTTTGCAAGTAGTTTTATTTAAAACGGAGAGAGCTGCCTTCAGCCAGTGTTTTCTGTTAAACAGACATGAGAGTCAAGGCTCCGAGCTCTCGGTCTGCGAACTACATCACTGAGCCTCTTTTAAAAGCATTTAAATAAAAACACTCCAGCGACTGTACGCAATGTAAACATAATATCATTTTAAAGAGCTATATTAAGCGCATGTGAGCTGTTTTATATGGTTTACTGATGAGCTTCAGGGCTGGCATTTCTTCGTCCGTGTTCACAAAACTACATATTTTAAAGGCATTTAAACAAATAAAAAATAAAAACACTCCAGCGATTGAACAGTACTAGTAGATTAGTGTATTGAAAACGTTAAAATGCTTGCTTATTTTTGCTGCAATTTTGTGGAAACGAATTAGCTAGTAAAGACTGTTTCATGAATATGGTCTCATCGTTTGAACCACATAGTTCAACAAAGTACGGCCGTTTTTAATGACCTCACCAACTAATAACTTATGCTATTTAACTGATTAGAGTTCTCAAAAAAAAAAAAAAAGCAACTGTATTGAACAAGGCACCTAATCACTCATTTAATATGTTTTGTTCCCTGTCATTTCGCTGTATGTTCTGTTTGATTTAGCACAGGTTCCCTCTTACGTCATACTCCGAAAGTTCCCTTAGGCATTTGTGCGCATGCGCACTACTCATAAATGGTGCTTTATAGAGGACGCACAAAAATACTGAATAAAATCATTTATATTTAGGTTAAACGTAGGATATTGCTTGTACTGCATGTTAGCTTGCACATTATACCCAAGAACATAATTTATTAAGCCATATGTCTTACTAACACGAAACAATGCCACAGGTCACGTACGAAAAATAATGCCCCGTTTAGGCCATTCCACTCCACTGAAGGGGTGGAGCGGAAAAATGAAAATAAATACGGCCTTTTAAAATTTAAATGTTCCAGCTATTTCATTCCGACAACCCCTTTTAGAACACACCAAGAGCTAAAATCAGGTGTTTGCGAGTAGTTTTATTTAAAACGGAGAGAGCTGCCTTCAGCCAGTGTTTTCTGTTGTCCTGACATGAGAGTCAAGGCTCCGAGCTCTCGGTCTGCGAACTACATCACTAAGCCTCTTTTAAAAGCATTTAAATAAAAACAGTCCAGCGACTGTACACAATGTAAACAGATTATCATTTTAAAGAGCTAAGGGCATAAGAGCTGTTTTATGTGGTTTACGGATGAGCTTCGGGGCTGGCGTTTCTTCGTCCGTGTTCACAAAACTACATATTTTAAAGGCATTAAAAAAAATAAATTAAAAAAAAAAACACTTCAGCGATTGAACAATAACAGTAGATTAGTGTATTTAAAACGTTAAAATGCTTGCTTATTTGTGCTGCATTTTTGTGGAAACGAATAAGCTAGTAAAGACTGTTTCATATGGTCTCATCGTTTGAACCACGTTAGTTCAACAAAGTACGGCTGTTGTTAAAGACCTCACCAACTAATAACTTATGCTATTTAACTGATTAGAGTTCTCAAAAAAATGCAACTGTATTGAACATATAATCACTCATTTAATATTTTTTGTTCCCTGTCATTTCGCTGTATTTTCTGTTTGATTTAGCACAGGTTCCCTCTTACGTCATACTCAGAAAGTTCCCTTAGGCATTTGTGCGCATGCGCACTACTCATAAAGGGTGATTTAATAGAGGACGCACAAAAATACAGATTAAAATCATTTATATTTAGGTTAAATATAAGATATGACTTGTAGAGCATGTTAGCTTGCAAATTATGCCCAAGAACATAATTTATTATGCCATATGTCTTACTAACAAGCAAACAATGCCTCTAACCACAGGTCACGTACGAAAAATAATGCCCCGTTTAAGGCATATCCACTGAAGGTGTGGAGCGGAAAATGAAAATAAATACGGCCTTTTAAAATGTAAATGTTCCAGCGATTTCATTCCGTCAACCCCTTAGAACACAGCAAGAGCTAAACTCAGGTGTTTGCAAGTAGTTTTATTTAAAACGGAGAGAGCTGCCTTCAGCCAGTGTTTTCTGTTGTACAGACATGAGAGTCAAGGCTCCGAGCTCTCGGTCTGCGAACTACATCACTAAGCCTCTTTTAAAAGCATTTAAATAAAAACAGTCCAGCGACTGTACACAATGTAAACAGATTATCATTTTAAAGAGCTAAGCGCATATGAGCTGTTTTATGTGGTTTACGGATGAGCTTCGGGGCTGGCGTTTCTTCGTCCGTGTTCACAAAACTACTTATTTTAAAGGCATTAAAAAAAAAAAAAAAAAAAAAAAAACACTTCAGCGATTGAACAATAATAGTAGATTAGTGTATTTAAAACGTTAAAATGCTTGTTTATTTGTGCTGCATTTTTGTGGAAACGAATAAGCTAGTAAAGACTGTTTCATATGGTCTCATCGTTTGAACCACGTTAGTTCAACAAAGTACGGTTGTTGTTAAAGACCTCACCAACTAATAACTTATGCTATTTAACTGATTAGAGTTCTCAAAAAAAATGCAACTGTATTGAACATATAATCACTCATTTAATATTTTTTGTTCCCTGTCATTTCGCTGTATTTTCTGTTTGATTTAGCACAGGTTCGTCATACTCCGAAAGTTCCCTTAGGCATTTGTGCGCATGCGCACTACTCATAAAGGGTGATTTAATAGAGGACGCACAAAAATACAGATTAAAATCATTTACATTTAGGTTAAATATAAGATATGACTTGTAGTGCATGTTAGCTTGCAAATTATGCCCAAGAACATAATTTATTATGCCATATGTCTTACTAACAAGCAACAATGCCTCTAACCACAGGTCACGTACGAAAAATAATGCCCCGTTTAAGGCATTCCACTCCACTGAAGGTGTGGAGCGGAAAATGAAAATAAATACGGCCTTTTAAAATTTAAATGTTCCAGCGATTTCATTCCGTCAACCCCTTAGAACACAGCAAGAGCTAAACTCAGGTGTTTGCAAGTAGTTTTATTTAAAACGGAGAGAGCTGCCTTCAGCCAGTGTTTTCTGTTGTACTGACATGAGAGTCAAGGCTCCGAGCTCTCGGTCTGCGAACTACATCACTAAGCCTCTTTTAAAAGCATTTAAATAAAAACAGTCCAGCGACTGTACACAATGTAAACAGATTATCATTTTAAAGAGCTAAGCGCATATGAGCTGTTTTATGTGGTTTACGGATGAGCTTCGGGGCTGGCGTTTCTTCGTCCGTGTTCACAAAACTACATATTTTAAAGGCATTAAAAAAAAAAAAAAAAAACACTCCAGCGATTGAACAATATAGTGTATTGAAAACGTTAAAATGCTTGCTTATTTGTGCTGCATTTTTGTGGAAACGAATTAGCTAGTAAATACTGTTTCATGTATATGGTCTCATCGTTTGAACCACATAGTTCAACAAAGTACGGCCGTTTTTAATGACCTCACCAACTAATAACTTATGCTATTCAACTGATTAGAGTTCTCAAAAAAATGCAACTGTATTGAACATATAATCACTCATTTAATGTTTTTTATTCCCTGTCATTTCGCTGTATTTTCTGTTTGATTTAGCACAGGTTCCCTCTTACGTCATACTCGGAAAGTTCCCTTAGGCATTTGTGCGCATGCGCACTACTCATAAATGGTGCTTTATAGAGGACGCACAAAAATACTGAATAAAATCATTTATATTTAGGTTAAACGGAGGATATAGCTTGTACTGCATTATAGTGTAGCCAGTAACGCCTAGTGTACAATAGATACTCTACTTCCCTTGTGTATCAATATGAATGATAGGACACACAGTAACAGGCCAGATCACCAGATTCGCTATGGAGGGCAAAAATTAGGCAATTAAATCAACACAAGGACCAGACAGACCAAGAGAATGACTTTACCAATGTAACTTTTTACTTTAAATTGAAATGAGTAAAATAATGGAATGTAATGACAGCAAAATGAATAAATAAAATAAAATACAATAATGAGTTCTTCTTTTTTCCTCCAGGAAAGTATGCTTTTTTTGGGGGTTATTTTCCAAACATCTATTTATGATGTATTTGTTCACTGGACTATTTATTTTGATATGTATAATATTACTTATATTTCAATTTATTTTACTTTAATACTGGTATATTTTAACTTATGCTAGGTGGTTTCCTTTGAGGTTTAAATTGTTTCTTTGAATAAACCTGACTCAAAACAAAACCCACAATATGAAACAGCTGTAACAATCAGATTTGTATAACAAAAAAAAAAAAAAAAAACACTTGACTGTAAAAACTTACAGTAATTCAATGTAAACAATTTCAGTCCATGAAATGAGTGAGTGTCAGTGTGTGTGTATATGCAAATGTAACGAAAGTTCCTTGAAATCGAATGAATCCAACGAATGTAAAGTCTCTTGGTGCAGTAATGGTAGTGCAATTTCATGTGGTGTAATGTCCAACCAGGCACGGACAACTCTTTATAGAACTTAGTGGTAGAGTAACGGATGAGAAATACCACACAATAGATGAATCCCGTTGGTAACAGCAATTAAGGCACAGATCACAATGTAGAACAGAAATCCCTCTCGTCTCTGCCTACGGTTCCGGGTGGCTCGCCATCTCAGATCACAGTTTCAACCTCACAAAAAAAACTTGACCTGTTTACACAAACAGGATCAAAAATATTTCAGACAATTTATATGACTGTATTACCCTCACAGCTCAAGAAAATGACATTTAAACACCAACAGTGATTATAAAAATACAATCTGAGCACTTTTGTCACTTAATGTGCAATTATAACATTCACAGAGCTAGTTAGCATTTCATCACATTCACCAGTACATTCTTAAGTGCATAGTATATTAACACACAACCTTTAACAGTAACTACATATACACTCACATAAACACATTAGAATGCCAATATAACACATTGACTCAAAATTACAACAAATTAAACATTGTTTGGTTTAAAACTCACCAAATCCGGGTGATATCAATATCAAATTATAAACCGCATCTGGAGATACAGGCCTCACGATCCACTAGCATCCGCTTCAATCATCAAACATCACACTTTTAATCTCTCTTCTGACACCCGCGATTTTCTAGCGTGTTTCTCTTCTCTCGCTATGCGTCTCATCACAGTGACATCACACAGAGCGCCGACCATATGACAAAACATTATGCTTTCTTTTTAGTTAAAAATTATTATTTTTTTAGTTTTCACTTTTCAGAATAGCCTTTTTTAGACTATTTTTAAAAGAAATTAATATTCTTTTGTGAAAATAAATTCATACTAATTTATATTTAATTTCCTCTAACCAGCTCAATCCTAATATGGGTTACATTAGCTTGCAAATTATACCCAAGAACATAATTTATTAAGCCATATGTCTTACTAACAAGAAACAATGCCTCTAACCACAGGTCACGTACGAAAAATAATGCCCCGTTAAAGCCATTCAAAAATGAAAATAAATACGGCCTTTTAAAATTTAAATGTTCCAGCGATTTCATTCCGTCAACCCCTTAGAACACACCAAGAGCTAATTTCAGGTGTTTGCGAGTAGTTTTATTTAAAACGGAGAGAGCTGACTTCAGCCAGTGTTTTCTGTTGTACTGACATGAGAGTCAAGGCTCCGAGCTCTCGGTCTGCGAACTACATCACTGAGCCTCTTTTAAAAGCATTTAAATAAAAACACTCCAGCGACTGTACGCAATGTAAACATAATATAATTTTAAAGAGCTATATTAAGCGCATATGAGCTGTTTTATATGGTTTACTGATGAGCTTCAGGGCTGGCGTTTCTTCGTCCGTGTTCACAAAACTACATATTTTAAAGGCATTAAAACAAATAAAAAATAAAAACACTCCAGCGATTGAACAGTACTAGTAGATTAGTGTATTGAAAACGTTAAAATGCTTGCTTATTTTTGCTGCAATTTTGTGGAAACGAATTAGCTAGTAAAGACTGTTTCATGAATATGGTCTCATCGTTTGAACCACATAGTTCAACAAAGTACGGCCGTTTTTAATGACCTCACCAACTAATAACTTATGCTATTTAACTGATTAGAGTTCTCAAAAAAAAAAAAAAAAAGCAACTGTATTGAACAAGGCACCTAATCACTCATTTAATATGTTTTGTTCCCTGTCATTTCGCTGTATGTTCTGTTTGATTTAGCACAGGTTCCCTCTTACGTCATACTCCGAAAGTTCCCTTAGGCATTTGTGCGCATGCGCACTACTCAATGGTGCTTTATAGAGGACGCACAAAAATACTGAATAAAATCATTTATATTTAGGTTAAACGTAGGATATTGCTTGTACTGCATGTTAGCTTGCACATTATACCCAAGAACATAATTTATTAAGCCATATGTCTTACTAACACGAAACAATGCCACAGGTCACGTACGAAAAATAATGCCCCGTTTAGGCCATTCCACTCCACTGAAGGGGTGGAGCGGAAAAATGAAAATAAATACGGCCTTTTAAAATTTAAATGTTCCAGCTATTTCATTCCGACAACCCCTTTTAGAACACACCAAGAGCTAAAATCAGGTGTTTGCGAGTAGTTTTATTTAAAACGGAGAGAGCTGCCTTCAGCCAGTGTTTTCTGTTGTCCTGACATGAGAGTCAAGGCTCCGAGCTCTCGGTCTGCGAACTACATCACTAAGCCTCTTTTAAAAGCATTTAAATAAAAACAGTCCAGCGACTGTACACAATGTAAACAGATTATCATTTTAAAGAGCTAAGCGCATAAGAGCTGTTTTATGTGGTTTACGGATGAGCTTCGGGGCTGGCGTTTCTTCGTCCGTGTTCACAAAACTACATATTTTAAAGGCATTAAAAAAAATAAATTAAAAAAAAAACACTTCAGCGATTGAACAATAACAGTAGATTCACTCAAAAAAATAAATTGTTCAGTGAACATGATTTAATCGTAGCACCCAAAACGCATCTAAACCAATCTAATAAACTTGAAAAGGTTTGAATGTGTTATATGAATGTGATTTAAACTTGTAGATTTAACATTGTTTTAACATGTCAGTGTAGCTTCTTTCCAACTAATTGAATCAAAATGTTTGAATCGTGTTAGTCAAATATGTCAGTAAAAGCACTTCAATTCAACAAAATTCTGCCTTGTTACATCTACTAGTTAATGTCTTGTTCATGTATAGTTTTGGTACTTTAATTAATACACATCTTGTTGTTTCAATTAGATTTGTTTTAGGTGAAAGAACTAAGAACCAAAACATTACATCTATAGAATAACCACATAAAACATGCAAACATTTAAACATTTGTATTTTTTTATTCAGTTTTAACATACACATACAAATAAGTTTAAACTGCTTTCTGCACTTTAAGTCTCCAATCCATTTGAGTGTTTGAAAAACAGGATTCAAACAGCATATCAGTCCATATAACAGCACAAGCCTGACTTCCACACCTTCAGTTAGGACACCAATGTCCTGTGGGTCATTGTTAGGAAGCGTTCCCTCCTTCAGTATGACATACACTCCCACCACAGTTTGCTCCATGGTACATTTTGACTCGATGTCTGAATCCTGTGGGGCGAAACACATAAAAGATCAAAAACAAAAATAATTAAAGCTGCAAGCAGCGATGAACGGGCCCTCGCACACGGGCTCACCGCCGACCGGTGGCTTTAGGAACACAGCAAATGGTGGGTAGTATGCTTTTAATACAGTAAAAATATGAGAAATATTTCAAAGTCACTTAAATGTGCCAAATTTCCTGCCGCCAGCTGGTGGCGCTATGCCTATAACTGATTATTGGCATGTAGATGTGTTCAGGCCACCACTTTCATCAAACATATGAAGTTTGGTGCAGATTGACCTTGGTATATTTGAGTTAGTGAAAGATATAATATATCCTGCTGCCAACAGGTGGCGCTATGATAATATCTGAATATTGGCCTTTAGGTGTCTTCAGGCCAGGACTCTTACCAAACCTGTGAAGTTTGAGGCAGATCAGACATTTTATGGCTGAGTTATAACAACGTCTATGTCCATGGCGAACCATCAAACTTTGTCACGCAGCCACGGACACGCCCTTTAACGAAAACTCAAGATCTTCGCAATTTAACATCTCTAAGGCCTCTAGATCAGACTGACCAAATATAATGTTGATATCATTAAATCTCTAGGAGGAGTTTGATACAAGTCATTTCCTGTTGCCAACAGGTGGCGCTGTGATTATAATAGAATATTGGCCTTCAGATGTGTTCAGGCCAGGACTCTTATCGAATATGTGAAGTTTGAGGCAAATCGGACATTTTATGGCTGAGTTATAACAAGTTTTATATCCATGGCGAGACCTCGAAATTTCTCAGGCCGCCACGGACACGCCCTTTACCGAAAACTCAAGATCTTCACAATTTAACATCACTAAGGCCTTTATATTAGACTGACCGATTTTGGTGTTGATCTGTATAAATCTCTAGGAGGAGTTGGTTGTAGAGTACAGCATGACACTTCCTGTTGCCAGCAGGTGGCGCTATGACTATAACTGAATATGGATATGTAGATGTCATCAGGTCAGGAGTGTTATCACACATGTGAAGTTTGGGACAGATCGGACATTTTATGCCTAAGTTATAGCAACTTCCTTTTTCATGGCGAAACATCGAAATTTGCGAGGCTGCCACGGACACGCCCTCCGATGAAAACTCTAGATCTTCACAATTTAACGTCACAAAGGGCTTTAGATTAGACTCACCAAATTTGCTGTTGATCGGAATAAATCTCTAGGAGGAGTTCGTTCAAGTACGACACCTGAAAATGGCAAAAATGACACAAATTTTGCTAAGAAAATTAATAATAACCGACTTCCTGTTGGGTTTCGGATTTTGTCCCAAGAGGCTTTTTTGTAAGTATTGGTGTGTTACATGTGTGTACCGATTTTAGTGCATGTACGTGAATCACAGCTGAATGCGCACACCGCGGAACGTGTAAAGGTGGCGCTGTCGAGCCATTTTGCCACACCCACTTCTGCAACCCATATCAGACGTAAATTTTCGCCAGGTCTGATGTGTGTGCGAAGTTTCATGAGTTTTCGGGTATGTCTAAGCCCTCAAAAATGCGATTCATTTTGGAGAATAATAATAATAATAATAATTAAAGCTGCAAGCAGCGATGAACGGGCCCTCGCACACGGGCTCACCGCCGACCAGTGGCTTTAGGAACACAGCAAACGGTGGGCAGTATGCTTTTAATACAGTAAATGTAGGAAAAATAGATCAAAGTCACTTAAATGTGCCAAATTACCTGCTGCCAGCTGGTGGTGCTATGCATATAACTGATTATTGGCATGTAGATGTGTTCAGGCCACCACTTTCATCAATCATATGAAGTTTGGTGCAGATTGACCTTGGTATGTTTGAGTTAGTGAAAGACACGATATATCCTGCTGCCAACAGGTGGCACTATGATAATATCTGAATATTGGCCTTTAGGTGTCTTCAGGCCAGGACTCTTACCAAACCTGTGAAGTTTGAGGCAGATCGGACATTTTATGGCTGAGTTATAACTACTTATATGTTTATGACGAAACATCAAACTTTGTCATGCCGCCACAGACACGCCCTTTAACGAAAACTCAAGATCTTCACAATTTAACATCTCTAAGGCCTCTAGATCAGAATGGCCAAATATAATGTTGACTTCATTAAATCTCTAGGAGGAGTTTGATACAAGTCATTTCCTGTTGCCAACAGGTGGCGCTGTGATTATAATAGAATATTGGCCTTCAGATGTGTTCAGGCCAGGACTCTTATCGAATATGTGAAGTTTGAGGCAAATCGGACATTTTATGGCTGAGTTATAACAAGTTTTATATCCATGGCGAGACCTCGAAATTTGTCAGGCCGCCACGGACACGCCCTTTACCGAAAACTCAAGATCTTCACAATTTAACATCGCTACGGCCTTTATATTAGACTGACCGATGTTGGTGTTGATCTGAATAAATCTCTAGGAGGAGTTGGTTGTAGAGTACAGCATGACACTTCCTGTTGCCTGCAGGTGGCGCTATGACTATAACTGAATATGGGCATCTAGATATCTTCAGGTCAGGAGTGTTATCACACATGTGAAGTTTGGGACAGATCGGACATTGTATGCCTGAGTTATAGCAACTTCCTTTTTCATGGCGAAACATCGAAATTTGCGAGGCCGCCACGGACACGCCCTCCGATGAAAACTCTAGATCTTCACAATTTAACGTCACAAAGGGCTTTAGACTAGACTCTGCAAATTTGGCGTTGATCCGAATAAATCTGTAGGAGGAGTTCGTTCAAGTACGACGCCTGAAAAAGGCAAAAATGACACAAATTTTGCTGAGAATATTAATATTAACTGACTTCCTGTTGGGTTCCGGATTTTGTTCCAAGAGGCTTTTTTGTAGGTATTGGTGAGTTACATGTGTGTACCGATTTCGGTGCATGTACGTGAATCACAGCTGAAAGCGCACACCGCTGAACGTCTAAAGGTGGCGCTGTCGAGCCATTTTGCCACACCCACTTCTGCAACCCATATCAGACGTCCATTTTCGCCAGGTCTGATGTGTGTGCAAAGTTTCGTTAGTTTTCGGGTATGTTTAGGCCCTCAAAAAAGCGATTCATTCCGGATAAGAAGAATAATAATAATTAAAGCTGCGAGCAGCGATGAACGGGCCCTCGCACCTGGGCTCACCGCCGACCGGTGGCTTCAGGAAATCAGCAAACGGTGGGCAGTATGCTTTTAAAACAGTAAATATAGAAAAAATATGTCATAAGTCATTTAAATGTGCCAAACTTGCCGCTGCCAGATGGTGGCGCTATGCCTATAACTGATTATTGGCATGTAGATGTGTTCAGGCCAGCACTATTATCAAACATATGAAGTTTGGTGCAGATTGACCTTGGTATGTTTGAGTTAGTGAAAGATATGATATATCCTGCTGCCAACAGGTGGCGCTATGATAATATCTGAATATTGGTCTTTAGGTGTCTTCAGGCCAGGACTCTTACCAAACCTGTGAATTTTGTGGCAGATCAGACATTTTATGGCTAAGTTATAACAACTCAATGAAAACTCAAGATCTTCACAATTTAACATCTCTAAGGCCTCAAGATCAGACTAACCAAATATAATGTTGATTTAATTAAATGCAATCAATGCAAGGACTTCAGATAATGCCAACTGTGAACCAATATGCAAAATTTTCCCTATACTCTGATGATGATAATAAGAACATGATTCATGATGATAACAAAATGTTATTATTGCTTGCTTTACGTCCATCACTTCTGCTTAAATGTCATTGTTACCTATCTGTACAAGTTTTGTGTGGATATTGCTTTGCAGGTGACTCCTGTTATAAGACATCACTCTTAAGCGCTACATAACTAAGAATCAATAAGGAAGACGGTGCCCAGTTGGCACATGCATTCACAGTAACCCTCTGCTTGGATTTTAAGTTTACAGAATTGAAAGGGTTAGACTTTAAAATCAACACACAGACACATACACACAAAATATAAAATGTTGCCATCCAGTTTCATTTGTTAAAATTAACTATATTAGTTAACATGACCAATAAATAAATAGCATTTATTAATGTTAATTAATATTAAGCTAAAAGAAGTATTCATATAAAGTTTAAAATTATGGTTTTCAGATGTTTTGAAGAGATAACAGTAACGTTTGTTTTGTTGTCAAAGTTTGTCTTAATTTTTTATTATTATTATTTTATATTCAATAAATAACACTATGTAAATATTGTCTATCAATGAAGATAAATTGATCATGCTAAAAAGTTGTATTTTTTTTTATCTTTTGCTATGTGACTGAATAGGACAAATTCATGGTACAGTTAAGTAAAAAATAAATAAAAAACAACAACTGCAAAATACGAACAATGAAAGACTTAGTGACCCTTTATATTTTCTCAAAATATCAGACTCTCAAAGATCAGACATATTTATGTAATTACAATACATATGTGCATTTTTTGTTCAAAGATGGTCTGTAGGATGGCTCTCTACTCTGTCACCCTCTCTGCCTCTCACCCCTCCCCCCTGCAATAATGAGCTTCTCTGTGCCTGACTGAACGCACACACATACTGTAGAGACATTCACCAGAGTGACAGCAGGTTTCTGAGTTATTTTTTTAATTTTCTTTAATTCATTGAAGCTTGTATAAAATTTATATTTCCAGCACTTGCTCAGAATGATTAGATCTCTGTGTGAAAAAAGTTTTAAAGAGTTTGGATGCTGCACTTTAAAGATATAAAAAATTAGGGTTATGTTTTTTACTACATCTTTAAAAAATCACCACGTCAACACCGTTCGAGATATCCAAAATCTGCTCGCAATTTAACATCTTCAGAATCTTCTCTTCATGTTAAAAAAGTTTGGTGTGAACAGCTGGTTGTTCTTAGGAGTAGTGTGAATTTGTTTACTACCTGATTTTTCAAAAAATCCACCTTCAAATCAAAATAGCCGGCTTTCTGTTGGTCTTAGCTAATGAGTTTGATTTAGAAAGTTGTCCAGATTGATGAGAACAATATATGTACAGAGTTTGGTGACTGTAGGAAAAACTAACCCCCCAACTTTTGTCAAAAGATGGCGCTATAGAGTGCCTGCTCCACGCCCATTTATGACCTTTTGCCAGTGTCTAACTATCATTAATATTGATGTGTGTGTTGAGTTTCATGAAATTCTAAGCATGTTATCTGCCTCGAAAAGACAGGAATGTAATTTTAAAGTTTGACACGTTGCCATGGCAACAGCATTTGATTTATCATCGACCCCTTTACATATTCTTTATCGGCCGTGTTTTGACATGATTTTGATAAAGTTTAAAGAAAATCGAGTAAAATTAAGAGGCTGATTTCAAAGCATTTTGAAAATGACACGTTTCCTGCTGCCAGTTGGTGGCGCTATAACTTTGACTCATAATAGTCACATTTATGGAATCGGCATCATACAAGGAACAAACTGGTGAAGTTTCATCAGAATCAGGCAATGTGTGCAACAGTTATTAGACACTTCCTGTTTCTCATTTCTCGCCATAACTTTGTCGCCTTGCCACGGCCAAACCGTTCGAGATATCAAAAATCTCCTCGCAATTTAGCGTCCCCAATGTCTTGAGATCATGCTGACCGAGTTTGGTGACAATCCCATGGAATTCCTGGGAGGAGTACGTTAAATTCCAGAGCATGCTCTTTTTAAACAGCCCTAAATATCTCACTTCCTGTTGCGTGGAGCCCATGACATAGAGTACAAAAGTTGTTCGGCTTGATGAGTTCTATATGTGTACCGAGTTTCATATGAGTACGTGCAAGTATGTGTGCGCAGTACATCAAGTTTTCAAACTGTGTTCCAGGGGGCGCTGTAGATGCCCTGAACCACGCCCGGGTCCCAGCCTCTGTGGCGTCCGGACGACGGCAGATTCCAACGTGTGTGCAAATTTTCAAGAGTTTTTGAGTATGTTAAGGCCCCCAAAAGTGCCCCAACGGTTGAAAAAAAAAAAAAAAAAAAAAAAAATAAGAATCCTTAGAAGAACAATAGGGCCTTCGCCCTTTTGGGCTCGGGCCCTAATTAAAGCTGCGAGCAGCGATGAACGGGCCCTCGCACCCGGGCTCACCGCCGACCGGTGGCTTCAGGAAAACAGCAATCGGTGGGCAGTATGCTTTTAATACAGTAAATATAGAAAAAATATGTCATAAGTCATTTAAATGTGCCAAAATTGCTGCTGCCAGCTGGTGGCGCTATGCCTATAACTGATTATTGACATGTAGATGTGTTCAGGCCAGCACTATTATCAAACATATGAAGTTTGGTGCAGATTGACCTTGGTGTGTTTGAGTTAGTGAAATATATGAGATATCCTGCTGCCAACAGGTGGCGCTATGATAATATCTGAATATTGGTCTTTAGGTGTCTTCAGGCCAGGACTCTTACCAAACCTGTGAATTTTGTGGCAGATCAGACATTTTCAGGCTAAGTTATAACCACTTCTATGTCTATGCAGAAACATCAAACTTTGTCAGGCCACCACGGACATGCCCTTTAATGAAAACTCAAGATCTTCACAATTTAACATCTCTAAGGCCTCAAGATCAGACTGACCAAATATAATGTTGATTTAATTAAATGCAATCAATGCAAGGACTTCAGATAGATGCCAACTGTGAACCAGTATGCTACAAATAAGAACATGTAATTCATGATGATAGCAAAATGTTATTATTGCTTCCTTTATATCCACCACTTCTGCTTAAATGTCATTGTTACCTATCTGTACAATTTTTGTATAATATATTTTTGTATAAAATCAATTGTTGTCATAACTAAGAATCAATAAGGAAGACGGTGCCCAGTTGGCACATGCATTCACAGTAACCATCTGCTAGTTTGGATTTTAAGTTTACAGAATTGAAAGGGTTACACTTTAAAATCAACACACAGACACATACACACAAAATATAAAATGTTGCCATCCAGTTTCATTTGTTAAAATTAACTATATCAGTTAACATGACCAATAAATAAATAGCATTTATTAATGTTAATTAATATTAAGCTAAAAAAAGTATTCATATAAAGTTTATGTACTGTGAATTAACATGAACATGAACACAGTTCATGTGGGTGTACAGCAATACACAATAAAGTGCTCTATAAACGCTTCATTCTTTCAAAATATCTTTAAAAATCAAGTTGAGTATTTTAACGGGGTGATACATATATATAACTGATCTTAAAATTATGGTTTTCAGATGTTTTGAAGAGATAACAGTAATGTTTGTTTTGTTGTCAAAGTTTGTCTTAATTTTTTATTATTATGATTTTATATTCAATAAATAACACTATGTAAATATTGTCTATCAATGAAGATAAATTGATCATGCTAAAAAGTTGTATTTTTTAAAATCTTTTGCTATGTGACTGAATAGGACAAGTTCATGGTACAGTTAAGTAAAAAATAAATAAAAAACAACAACTGCAAAAAATGAACAATGAAAGACTTAGTGACCCTTTATATTTTCTCAAAATATCAGACTCTCAAAGATCAGACATATTTATGTAATTACACTACATACAGTATGTGCATTTTGTTCAAAGATGGTCTGTAGGATGGCTCTCTACTCTGTCACCCTCTCTGCCTCTCACCCCTCCCCCCTGCAATAATGAGCTTCTCTGTGCCTGACTCAACGCACACACATACTGTAGAGACATTCACCAGAGTGACAGCAGGTTTCATGAGTTCTTTTTTAAATTTTCTTTAATTCATAGAAGCTTGTATACATTTTTTATTTCCAGCACTTGCTCAGAATGATTAGATCTCTGTGTGAAAAAAGTTTTAAAGAGTTTGGATGCTGCACTTTAAAGATATAAAAATATTTTTTACTATATCTTTAAAAAATCACCACGTCCACACCGTTCAAGATATCGAAAATCCGCTCGCAATTTAACATCTTCAGAATATTCTCTTCATGTTAAAAAAGTTTGGTGTGAACAGCTGGTTGTTCTTAGAAGTAGTGTGCATTTGTTTACAGCCTGATTTTTCCAAAAATCCACATTCAAATCAAAATAGCCGGCTTCCTGTTGGTCTCAGCTAATGAGTTTGATTTAGAAAGTTGTCCAAATTGATGAGATTAATATATGTACAGAGTTTAGTGACTGTAGGAAAAACTAACCCCCCAACTTTTGTCAAAAGATGGCGCTATAGAGTGCCTGCTCCACGCCCATTTATGACCTTTTGCCAGTGTCTAACTATCATAAATATTGATGTGTGTGTTGAGTTTCATGAAATTCTAAGCATGTTAACTGCCTCGAAAAGACAGGAATCTAATTTTAAAGTTTGACATGTTGCCATGGCAACAGCATTCGATTTATCATCGACCCCTTTACATATTCTTATCGGCCGTGTTTTGACATGATTTTGATGAAGTTTAAAGAAAATCGAGTAAAATTAAGAGGCTGATATCAAAGCATTTTGAAAATGACACACTTCCTGCTGCCAGTTGGTGGCGCTATAACTTTGACTCATAATAGTCACATTTATGGAATCGGCATCATACAACGAACAAACTGGTGAAGTTTCATCAGAATCAGGCAATGTGGTCAACAGTTATTAGACACTTCCTGTTTCTCATTTCTCGCCATAACTTTGTCGCCTTGCCACGGCCAAACCGTTCGAGATATCAAAAATCTCCTCGCAATTTAGCGTCCCCAATGTCTTGAGATCATGCTGACCGAGTTTGGTGACAATCCCATGGAATTCCTGGGAGGAGTACGTTAAATTCCAGAGCATGCGCTTTTTAAACAGCCCTAAATATCTCACTTCCTGTTGCGTGGAGCCCATGACATAGAGTACAAAAGTTGTTTGGCTCAGTGAGATCTATATGTGTACCGAGTTTCATATCAATACATGCAAGTATGTGTGCGCAGTACATCAAGTTTTCAAACTGTGTTCCAGGGGGCGCTGTAGAGGCCCTGAACCACGCCCGGGTCCCAGCCTCTTTGGCGTCCTGATGGCCGCAGATTCCGACGTGTGTGCAAATTTTCAAGAGTTTTTGAGTATGTTAAGGCCCCCAAAAGTGCCCGGAAGGTTGAAAAAAAAAAAAAAAAAAAAAAAAAAAAATAATAACCCTTAGAAGAACAATAGGGCCTTCGCCCTTTTGGGCTCGGGCCCTAATAATAATAATAAACGGAGCAGATTCAATAGGGTCCTCACACCATCGGTGCTCGGGCCCTAATTAAAGCTGCAAGCAGCGATGAACGGGCCCTCGCACACGGGCTCACCGCCGACCGGTGGCTTTAGGAACACAACTAATGGTGGGCAGTATGCTTTTAATACAGTAAAAATAGGAGAAATATGTCAAAATCGCTTAAATGTGCCAAATTTCCTTTTGCCAGCTGGTGGCGCTATGCCTATAACTGATTACTGGCATGTAGATGTGTTCAGGCTGGCACTATTATCAAACATATGAAGTTTGGTGCAGATTGACCTTGGTATGTTTGAGTTAGTGAAGGTTATGATATATCCTGCTGCCAACAGGTGGCGCTATAATAATATCTGAATATTGGCCTTTAGGTGTCTTCAGGCCAAGACTCTTACCAAACCTGTGAAGTTTGAGGCAGATCGGACATTTTATGGCTGAGTTATAACAACTTCTATGTCCATGGCGAAACATCAAACTTTGCCACGCCGCCACAGACACACCCTTTAACGAAAACTCAAGATCTTCGCAATTTAACATCTCTAAGGCCTCTAGATCAAACTGACTAAATATAATGTTGATACCATTAAATCTCTAGTAGGAGTTTGCTACAAGTCATTTCCTGTTGCCAACAGGTGGCGCTGTGATTATAATAGAATATTGGCCTTCAGATTGGTTCAGGCCAGGACTCTTATCGAACATGTGAAGTTTGAGGCAAATCGGATATTTTATGGCTGAGTTATAACAAGTTTTATATCCATGGCGAGACCTCGAAATTTGTCAGGCCGCCACGGACACGCCCGTCAACGAAAACTCAAGATCTTCGCAATTTAACATCACTAAAGCCTTTTTATTATACTGACCGATTTTGGTGTTGATCTGATTAAATCTCTTGGAGGAGTTTGTTGCAGAGTACAGCATGACACTTCCTGTTGCCAGCAGGTGGCGCTATGAGTAAAACTGAATATGGGCATGTAGATGTCATCAGGTCAGGAGTGTTATCACACATGTGAAGTTTGGGACAGATCGGACATTGTATGCCTGAGTTATAGCAACTTCCTTTTTCATGGCGAAACATCGAAATTTGCGAGGCCGCCATGGACACGCCCTCTGATGAAAACTCTAGATCTTCACAATTTAACGTCACAAAGGGCTTTAGACTAGACTCGGCAAATTTGGCGTTGATCCGAATAAATCTCTAGGAGGAGTTCGTTCAAGTACGACGCCTGAAAATGGCAAAAATGACACAAATTTTGTTGAGAATATTAATATTAACCGACTTCCTGTTTGGTTCCGGATTTTGCTCCAAGAGGCTTTTTTGTAGGTATTGGTGTGTTACATGTGTGTACCGATTTCCGTGCATGTACGTGAATCACAGCTGAAAGCGCACACCGCTGAACGTCTAAAGGTGGCGCTGTCGAGCCATTTTGCCACACCCACTTCTGAAACCCATATCAGACGTAAATTTTCGCCAGGTTTGATGTGTGTGCAAAGTTTTGTGAGTTTTCGGGCATGTTTAGGTCCTCTAAAATGCGATTCATTTTGGAGAAGAATAATAATAATAATAATAATAATAATTAAAGCTGCAAGCAGCGATGAACGGGCCCTCGCACCCGGGCTCACCGCCGTCCAGTGGCTTTAGGAAAACAGCAAACGGTGGGCAGTATGCTTTTAATACAGTAAAAATAGTAGAAATATGTCAAAGTCACTTAAATGTGCCAAATTTCCCGCTGCCAGCTGGTGGCGCTATGCCTATAACTGATTATTGGCATGTAGATGTGTTCAGGCCACCACTTTCATCAAACACATGAAGTTTGGTGCAGATTGACCTTGGTATGTTTGAGTTAGTGAAAGATATGATATATCCTGCTGCCAACAGGTGGCGTTATGATAATATCTGAACATTGGCCTTTAGGTGTCTTCAGGCCAGGACTCTTAACAAACCTGTGAAGTTTGAGGCAGATCGGACATTTTATGGCTGAGTTATAACAACTTCTATGTCCATGGCGAAACATCAAACTTTGTCACGCCGCCACAGACACGCCCTTTACTGAAGACTCAAGATCTTCGCAATTTAACATCTCTAAGGCCTCTAGATCAGACTGACCAAATATAATGTTGATATCATTAAATCTCTAGGAGGAGTTTGATACAAGTCATCTCCTGTTGCCAACAGGTGGCGCTGTGATTATAATAGAATATTGGCCTTCAGATGTGTTCAGGCCAGGACTCTTATCGAATATGTGAAGTTTGAGGCAAATCGGACATTTTATGGCTGAGTTATAACAAGTTTTATATCCATGGCGAGACCTCGAAATTTGTCAGGCTGCCACGGACACGCCCTTTACCGAAAACTCAAGATCTTTACAATTTAACATCGCTAAGGCCTTTATATTAGACTGGCCTATTTTGGTATTGATCTGTATAAATCTCTAGGAGGAGTTGGTTGAAGAGTACAGCATGACACTTCCTGTTGCCTGCAGGTGGCGCTATGACTATAACTGAATATGGGCATGTAGATGTCTTCAGGTCAGGAGTGTTATCACACATGTGAAGTTTGGGACAGATCGGACATTTTATGGCTAAGTTATAGCAACTTCCTTTTTCATGGCGAAACATCGAAATTTGCGAGGCCGCCACGGACACGCCCTCTGATGAAAACTCTAGATCTTCACAATTTAACGTCACAAAGGGCTTTAGATTAGACTCACCAAATTTGCTGTTGATTGGAATAAATCTCTAGGAGGAGTTCGTTCAAGTACGACGCCTGAAAATGGCAAAAATGACACAAATTTTGTTGAGAATATTAATATTAACCGACTTCCTGTTGGGTTCCGGATTTTGCTCCAAGAGGCTTTTTTGTAGGTATTGGTGTGTTACATGTGTGTACCGATTTCCGTACATGTACGTGAATCACAGCTGAAAGCGCACACCGCTGAACATCTAAAGGTGGCGCTGTCGAGCCATTTTGCCACACCCACTTCTGAAACCCATATCAGACGTAAATTTTCGCCAGGTTTGATGTGTGTGCAAAGTTTTGTGAGTTTTCGGGCATGTTTAGGTCCTCTAAAATGCGATTCATTTTGGAGAAGAATAATAATAATAATAATAATAATAATTAAAGCTGCAAGCAGCGATGAACGGGCCCTCGCACACGGGCTCACCGCCGACCGGTTGCTTTAGGAACACAGAAAATGGTGGGTAGTATGCTTTTAATACAGTAAAAATAGGAGTAATATGTCAAAGTCACTTAAATGTGCCAAATTTCCTGCTGCCAGCTGGTGGCGCTATGCCTATAACTGATTATTGGCATGTAGATGTGTTCAGGCCACCACTTTCATCAAACATATGAAGTTTGGTGCAGATTGACCTTGGTATGTTTGAGTTAGTGAAAGATATGATATATCCTGCTGCCAACAGGTGGCGCTATGATAATATCTGAATATTGGCCTTTAGGTGTCTTCAGGCCAGGACTCTTACCAAACCTGTGAAGTTTGAGGCAGATCGGACATTTTATGGCTGAGTTATAACAACTTCTATGTCCATGGCGAAACATCAAACTTTGTCACGCCGCCACGGACACGCCCTTTAACGAAAACTCAAGATCTTCGCAATTTAACATCTCTAAGGCCTCTAGATCAGACTGACCAAATATAATGTTGATATCATTAAATCTCTAGGAGGAGTTTGATACAAGTCATTTCCTGTTGCCAACAGGTGGCGCTGTGATTATAATAGAATATTGGCCTTCAGATGTGTTCAGGCCAGGACTCTTATCGAATATGTGAAGTTTGAGGCAAATCGGACATTTTATGGCTGAGTTATAACAAGTTTTATATCCATGGCGAGACCTCGAAATTTGTCAGGCCGCCACGGACACGCCCTTTACCGAAAACTCAAGATCTTCACAATTTAACATCACTAAGGCCTTTATATTTGACTGACCGATTTTGGTGTTGATCTGTATAAATCTCTAGGAGGAGTTGGTTGTAGAGTACAGCATGACACTTCCTGTTGCCAGCAGGTAGCGCTATGACTATAACTGAATATGGATATGTAGATGTCATCAGGTCAGGAGTGTTATCACACATGTGAAGTTTGGGACAGATCGGACATTTTATGCCTAAGTTATAGCAACTTCCTTTTTCATGGCGAAACATCGAAATTTGCGAGGCCGCCACGGACACGCCCTTCGATGAAAACTCTAGATCTTCACAATTTAACGTCACAAAGGGCTTTAGATTAGACTCACCAAATTTGCTGTTGATCGGAGTAAATCTCTAGGAGGAGTTCGTTCAAGTACCACGCCTGAAAATGGCAAAAATGACACAAATTTTGCTAAGAAAATTAATAATAACCGACTTCCTGTTGGGTTTCGGATTTTGTCCCAGGAGGCTTTTTTGTAGGTATTGGTGAGCTACATGTGTGTACCGATTTTCATGCATGTACGTGAATCATAGCTGAAAGCGCACACCGCGGAACGTGTAAAGGTGGCGCTATCGAGCCGTTTTGCCACACCCATCTCTGAAACCCATATCAGACATCCATTTTCGCCAGGTTTGATGTGTGTGCAAAGTTTCATGAGTTTTCGGGTATGTTTAGGCCCTCAAAAATGCGATTCATTCCGGAGAAGAAGAATAATAATAATAATTAAAGCTGCAAGCAGCGATGAACGGGCCCTCGCACACGGGCTCACCGCCGACCGGTGGCTTTAGGAACACAGCCAATGGTGGGCAGTATGCTTTTAATACAGTAAAAATAGGAGAAATATGTCAAAGTCACTTAAATGTGCCAAATTTCCTGCTGCCAGCTGGTGGCGCTATGCCTATAACTGATTATTGGCATGTAGATGTGTTCAGGCTGGCACTTTCATCAAACATATGAAGTTTGGTGCAGATTGATCTAGGTATGTTTGACTTAGTGCAAGATATGATATATCCTGCTGCCAATAGGTGGCGCTATGATAATATCTGAATATTGGCCTTTAGATGTCTTCAGGCCAGGACTTTTACCAAACATGTGAAGTTTGAGGCAGATCGGACATTTTATGGCTGAGTTGTAACAACTTCTATGTCCATGGCGAAATATCAAACTTTGTTAGGCCACCAAGGACACGCCCTTTGACGAAAACTCAAGATCTTCACAATTTAACATCTCTAAGGCCTCTAGATCAGACTGACCAAATATAATGTTGATATCATTAAATCTCTAGGAGGAGTTTGGTACAAGTCATTTCCTGATGCCAACAGGTGGCGCTGTGATTATAATAGAATATTGGCCTTCAGATGTGTTCAGGCCAGGACTCTTATCGAACATGTGAAGTTTGAGGCAAATCAGACATTTTATGGCTGAGTTATAACAAGTTTTATATCCATGGCGAGACCTCGAAATTTGTCAGGCCGCCACAGACACGCCCTTCAATAAAAACTCAAGATCTTCACAATTTAACATCGCTAAGGCCTTTATATTAGACTGACCGATTTTGGTGTCGATCTGTATAAATCTCTAGGAGGAGTTTGTTGTAGAGTACAGCATGACACTTCCTGTTACCAGCAGGTGGCGCTATGACTATTACTGAATATGGGCATGTAGTTGTCCTCAGATCAGGAGTGTTATCACACATATAAAGTTTGGGACAGATCGGACATTTTATGCTTGAGTTATAGCAACTTCCTTTTTCATGGCGAAGCATCGAAATTTGCGAGGCCGCCACGGACACGCCCTCCGATGAAAACTCTAGATCTTCACAATTTAACGTCACAAAGGGCTTTAGATTAGACTCAGCAAATTTGGAGTTTATCCGAATAAATCTCTAGGAGGAGTTCGTTCAGATACAAGGCCTGAAAATGGCAAAAATGACACAAAATTTGTTGAGAAAATTAAAAATAACCGACTTCCTGTTGGGTGTCAAATTTAGCTCCAAGAGGCTTTTTTGTAGGTATTAGTGTGTTACATGTGTGTACCAATTTTCGTGCATGTATGTGAATCACAGCTGAATGCGCACACCGCGGAATGTGTAAAGGTGGCGCTGTTGAGCCATTTTGCCACACCCACTTCTGCAACCCATATCAGACGTAAATTTTCGCCAGGTCTGATATGTGTGCGAAGTTTCATGAGTTTTCGGGTATGTCTAAGTCCTCAAAAATGCGATTCATTTTGGAGAATAATAATAATAATAATAATAATAATAATAATAATAATAATAATAATAATAAACGGAGCAGATTCAATAGGGTCCTCACACCATCGGTGCTCGGGCCCTAATAATAAACGAAGCAGATCCAATAGGGTCCTCACACCATCGGTGCTCGGGCCCTAATAATAATAATAATAATAATAAACGGAGCAGATTCAATAGGGTCCTCACACCATCGGTGCTCGGGCCCTAATAATAATAATAATAATAATAATAAACGGAGCAGATCCAATAGGGTCCTCACACCATCGGTGCTCGGGCCCTAATAATAATAATTAAAGCTGCAAGCAGCGATGAACGGGCCCTCGCACACGGGCTCACCGCCGACCGGTGGCTTTAGGAACACAGCAAACGGTGGGCAGTATGCTTTTAATACAGTAAATGTAGGAAAAATAGATCAAAGTCACTTAAATGTGCCAAATTACCTGCTGCCAGCTGGTGGCGCTATGCATATAACTGATTATTGGCATGTAGATGTGTTCAGGCCACCACTTTCATCAATCATATGAAGTTTGGTGCAGATTGACTTTGGTATGTTTGAGTTAGTGAAAGATATGATATATATTGCTGCCAACAGGTGGCGCTATGATAATATCTGAATATTGGCCTTTAGGGGTCTTCAGGCCAGGACTCTTACCAAACCTGTGAAGTTTGAGGGAGATCGGACATTTTATGGCTGAGTTATGATAACTTCTATATCCATGGCGAAACATCAAACTTTGTCAGGCCGCCATGGACACGCCCTTTAACGAAAACTCAAGATCTTCACAATTTAACATCTCTAAGGCCTCTAGATCACACTGACCAAATTTAATGTTGATATCATTATATGTCTAGGAGGAGTTTGATACAAGTCATTTCCTGTAGCCAACAGGTGGCGCTGTGATTATAATAGAATATTGGCCTTCAGTTGTGTTCAGGCCAGGACTCTTATCGAATATGTGAAGTTTGAGGCAAATTGGACATTTTATGGCTGAGTTATAACAAGTTTTATATCCATGGCGAGACCTCGAAATTTGTCAGGCCGCCACGGACACGCCCTTTACCGAAAACTCAAGATCTTCACAATTTAACATCGCTACGGCCTTTATATTAGACTGACCGATTTTGGTGTTGATCTGAATAAATCTCTAGGAGGAGTTGGTTGTAGAGTACAGCATGACACTTCCTGTTGCCTGCAGGTGGCGCTATGACTATAACTGAATATGAGTATCTAGATGTCTTCAGGTCAGGAGTGTTATCACATATGTGAAGTTTGGGACAGATAGGACATTGTATGCCTGAGTTATAGCAACTTCCTTTTTCATGGCGAAACATCGAAATTTGCGAGGCCGCCACGGACACGCCCTCCGATGAAAACTCTAGATCTTCACAATTTAACGTCACAAAGGGCTTTAGACTAGACTCTGCAAATTTGGCGTTGATCCGAATAAATCTGTAGGAGGAGTTCGTTCAAGTACGACACCTGAAAAAGGCAAAAATGACACAAATTTTGCTGAGAATATTAATATTAACCGACTTCCTGTTGGGTGCCGGATTTTGTTCCAAGAGGCTTTTTTGTAGGTATTGGTGAGTTACATGTGTGTACCGATTTCGGTGCATGTACGTGAATCACAGCTGAAAGCGCACACCGCTGAACGTCTAAAGGTGGCGCTGTCGAGCCATTTTGCCACACCCACTTCTGAAACCCAAATCAGACGTAAATTTTCGCCAGGTTTGATGTGTGTGCAAAGTTTTGTGAGTTTTCGGGAATGTTTAGGTCCTCAAAAATGCGATTCATTCCGGATAAGAAGAATAATAATAATAATTAAAGCTGCGAGCAGCGATGAACGGGCCCTCGCACCTGGGCTCACCGCCGACCGGTGGCTTCAGGAAATCAGCAAACGGTGGGCAGTATGCTTTTAATACAGTAAATATAGAAAAAAGTCATTAGTCATTTAAATGTGCCAAACTTGCCGCTGCCAGATGGTGGCGCTATGCCTGTAACTAATTATTGGCATGTAGATGTGTTCAGGCCAGCACTATTATCAAACATATGAAGTTTGGTGCAGATTGACCTTGGTATGTTTGAGTTAGTGAAAGATATGATATATCCTGCTGCTAACAAGTAAGAACAAGATTCATGATAACAAAATGTTATTATTGCTTGCTTTACGTCCACCACTTCTGCTGAAATGTCATCGTTACCTATCTGTACAATTTTTGTGTGGATATTGCTTTGCTGGTGACTCCTCCTGTTATAAAACATCACTCTTAAGCGCTACATAACTAAGAATCAGTAAGGAAGACGGTGCCCAGTTGGCACATGCATTCACAGTAACCCTCTGCTAGTTTGGATTTAAAGTTTACAGAATTGAAAGGGTTAGACTTTAAAATTTAACATCTCTAAGGCCTCTAGATCAGACTGACCAAATATAATGTTGATATCATTAAATCTCTAGGAGGAGTTTGGTACAAGTCATTTCCTGATGCCAACAGGTGGCGCTGTGATTATAATAGAATATTGGCCTTCAGATGTGTTCAGGCCAGGACTCTTATCGAACATGTGAAGTTTGAGGCAAATCAGACATTTTATGGCTGAGTTATAACAAGTTTTATATCCATGGCGAGACCTCGAAATTTGTCAGGCCGCCACAGACACGCCCTTCAATAAAAACTCAAGATCTTCACAATTTAACATCGCTAAGGCCTTTATATTAGACTGACCGATTTTGGTGTCGATCTGTATAAATCTCTAGGAGGAGTTTGTTGTAGAGTACAGCATGACACTTCCTGTTACCAGCAGGTGGCGCTATGACTATTACTGAATATGGGCATGTAGTTGTCCTCAGATCAGGAGTGTTATCACACATATAAAGTTTGGGACAGATCGGACATTTTATGCTTGAGTTATAGCAACTTCCTTTTTCATGGCGAAGCATCGAAATTTGCGAGGCCGCCACGGACACGCCCTCCGATGAAAACTCTAGATCTTCACAATTTAACGTCACAAAGGGCTTTAGATTAGACTCAGCAAATTTGGAGTTTATCCGAATAAATCTCTAGGAGGAGTTCGTTCAGATACAAGGCCTGAAAATGGCAAAAATGACACAAAATTTGTTGAGAAAATTAAAAATAACCGACTTCCTGTTGGGTGTCAAATTTAGCTCCAAGAGGCTTTTTTGTAGGTATTAGTGTGTTACATGTGTGTACCAATTTTCGTGCATGTATGTGAATCACAGCTGAATGCGCACACCGCGGAATGTGTAAAGGTGGCGCTGTTGAGCCATTTTGCCACACCCACTTCTGCAACCCATATCAGACGTAAATTTTCGCCAGGTCTGATATGTGTGCGAAGTTTCATGAGTTTTCGGGTATGTCTAAGTCCTCAAAAATGCGATTCATTTTGGAGAATAATAATAATAATAATAATAATAATAATAATAATAATAATAATAATAAACGGAGCAGATTCAATAGGGTCCTCACACCATCGGTGCTCGGGCCCTAATAATAAACGAAGCAGATCCAATAGGGTCCTCACACCATCGGTGCTCGGGCCCTAATAATAATAATAATAATAATAAACGGAGCAGATTCAATAGGGTCCTCACACCATCGGTGCTCGGGCCCTAATAATAATAATAATAATAATAATAAACGGAGCAGATCCAATAGGGTCCTCACACCATCGGTGCTCGGGCCCTAATAATAATAATTAAAGCTGCAAGCAGCGATGAACGGGCCCTCGCACACGGGCTCACCGCCGACCGGTGGCTTTAGGAACACAGCAAACGGTGGGCAGTATGCTTTTAATACAGTAAATGTAGGAAAAATAGATCAAAGTCACTTAAATGTGCCAAATTACCTGCTGCCAGCTGGTGGCGCTATGCATATAACTGATTATTGGCATGTAGATGTGTTCAGGCCACCACTTTCATCAAACATATGAAGTTTGGTGCAGATTGACCTTGGTATGTTTGAGTTAGTGAAAGATATGATATATCCTGCTGCCAACAGGTGGCGCTATGATAATATCTGAATATTGGCCTTTAGGTGTCTTCAGGCCAGGACTCTTACCAAACCTGTGAAGTTTGAGGCAGATCGGACATTTTATGGCTGAGTTATAACAACTTCTATGTCCATGGCGAAACATCAAACTTTGTCAGGCCGCCACAGACACGCCCTTTAACAAAAACTCAAGATCTTCGCAATTTAACATGTTTAAGGCCTCTAGATCAGAATGACCAAATATAATGTTAATATCATTAAATCTCTAAGACGAGTTTGATACAAGTCATTTCCTGTTGCCAACAGGTGGCGCTGTGATTATAATAGAATGTTGGCCTTGAGATGTGTTCAGGCCAGGACTCTTATCGAATATGTGAAGTTTGAGGCAAATCGGACATTTTATGGCTGAGTTATAACAAGTTTTATATCCATGGCGAGACCTCGAAATTTGTCAGGCCGCCACGGACACGCCCTTTACCGAAAACTCAAGATCTTCACAATTTAACATCGCTACGGCCTTTATATTAGACTGACCGATTTTGGTGTTGATCTGAATAAATCTCTAGGAGGAGTTGGTTGTAGAGTACAGCATGACACTTCCTGTTGCCTGCAGGTGGCGCTATGACTATAACTGAATATGAGTATCTAGATGTCTTCAGGTCAGGAGTGTTATCACATATGTGAAGTTTGGGACAGATAGGACATTGTATGCCTGAGTTATAGCAACTTCCTTTTTCATGGCGAAACATCGAAATTTGCGAGGCCGCCACGGACACGCCCTCCGATGAAAACTCTAGATCTTCACAATTTAACGTCACAAAGGGCTTTAGACTAGACTCTGCAAATTTGGCGTTGATCCGAATAAATCTGTAGGAGGAGTTCGTTCAAGTACGACACCTGAAAAAGGCAAAAATGACACAAATTTTGCTGAGAATATTAATATTAACCGACTTCCTGTTGGGTGCCGGATTTTGTTCCAAGAGGCTTTTTTGTAGGTATTGGTGAGTTACATGTGTGTACCGATTTCGGTGCATGTACGTGAATCACAGCTGAAAGCGCACACCGCTGAACGTCTAAAGGTGGCGCTGTCGAGCCATTTTGCCACACCCACTTCTGAAACCCAAATCAGACGTAAATTTTCGCCAGGTTTGATGTGTGTGCAAAGTTTTGTGAGTTTTCGGGAATGTTTAGGTCCTCTAAAATGCGATTCACTTTGGAGAAGAAGAAGAATAATAATAATTAAAGCTGCAAGCAGCGATGAACGGGCCCTCGCACCCGGGCTCACCGCCGACCGGTGGCTTTAGTAAAAACAGCAAATGGTGGGTAGTATGCTTTTAATACAGTAAAAATAGGAGAAATATGTCAAAGTCACTTAAATGTGCCAAATTTCCTGCTGCCAGCTGGTGGCGCTATGCATATAACTGATTATTGGCATGTAGATGTGTTCAGGCCACCACTTTCATCAAACATATGAAGTTTGGTGCAGATTGACCTTGGTATGTTTGAGTTAGTGAAAGATATGATATATCCTGCTGCCAACAGGTGGCGCTATGATAATATCTGAATATTGGCCTTTAGGTGTCTTCAGGCCAGGACTCTTACCAAACCTGTGAAGTTTGAGGCAGATCGGACATTTTATGGCTGAGTTATAACAACTTCTATGTCCATGGCGAAACATCAAACTTTGTCAGGCCGCCACAGACACGCCCTTTAACAAAAACTCAAGATCTTCGCAATTTAACATGTTTAAGGCCTCTAGATCAGAATGACCAAATATAATGTTAATATCATTAAATCTCTAAGACGAGTTTGATACAAGTCATTTCCTGTTGCCAACAGGTGGCGCTGTGATTATAATAGAATGTTGGCCTTGAGATGTGTTCAGGCCAGGACTCTTATCGAATATGTGAAGTTTGAGGCAAATCGGACATTTTATGGCTGAGTTATAACAAGTTTTATATCCATGGCGAGACCTCGAAATTTGTCAGGCCGCCACGGACACGCCCTTCAACGAAAACTCAAGATCTTCGCAATTTAACATCGCTAAGGCCTTTATATTAGACTGACCGATTTTGGTGTTGATCTGTATAAATCTCTTGGAGGAGTTGGTTGTAGAGTACAGCATGACACTTCCTGTTGCCTGCAGGTGGCGCTATGACTATAACTGAATATGGGCATGTAGATGTCTTCAGGTCAGGAGTGTTATCACACATGTGAAGTTTGGGACAGATCGGACATTTTATGCCTAAGTTATAGCAACTTCCTTTTTCATGGCGAAACATCGAAATTTGCGAGGCCGCCACGGACACGCCCTCCGATGAAAACTCTAGATCTTCACAATTTAACGTCACAAAGGGCTTTAGATTAGACTCACCAAATTTGGTGTTGATCGGAATAAATCTCTAGGAGGAGTTCGTTCAAGTATGACACCTGAAAATGGCAAAAATGACACAAATTTTGCTGAGAAAATTAATAATAACCGACTTCCTGTTGGGTTTCGGATTTTATCTCAAGAGGCTTTTTTGTAGGTATTGGTGTGTTACATGTGTGTACCGATTTTTGTGCATGTACGATAATCACAGCAGAATGCGCACACCGCGGAACGTGTAAAGGTGGCGCTATTGAGCCATTTTGCCACACCCACTTCTGCAACCCATATCAGACGTCCATTTTCGCCAGGTCTGATGTGTGTGCAAAGTTTCGTTAGTTTTCGGGTATGTTTAGGCCCTCAAAAATGCGATTCATTCCGGATAAGAAGAATAATAATAATAATTAAAGCTGCGAGCAGCGATGAACGGGCCCTCGCACCTGGGCTCACCGCCGACCGGTGGCTTCAGGAAATCAGCAAACGGTGGGCAGTATGCTTTTAATACAGTAAATATAGAAAAAAGTCATTAGTCATTTAAATGTGCCAAACTTGCCGCTGCCAGATGGTGGCGCTATGCCTGTAACTAATTATTGGCATGTAGATGTGTTCAGGCCAGCACTATTATCAAACATATGAAGTTTGGTGCAGATTGACCTTGGTATGTTTGAGTTAGTGAAAGATATGATATATCCTGCTGCTAACAAGTAAGAACAAGATTCATGATAACAAAATGTTATTATTGCTTGCTTTACGTCCACCACTTCTGCTGAAATGTCATCGTTACCTATCTGTACAATTTTTGTGTGGATATTGCTTTGCTGGTGACTCCTCCTGTTATAAAACATCACTCTTAAGCGCTACATAACTAAGAATCAGTAAGGAAGACGGTGCCCAGTTGGCACATGCATTCACAGTAACCCTCTGCTAGTTTGGATTTAAAGTTTACAGAATTGAAAGGGTTAGACTTTAAAATCAACACACAGACACATACACATAAAATATAAAATGTTGCCATTCAGTTTTATTTGTTAGCATTAACTATATTAGTTAACATGACCAATAAATAAATAGCATTTATTAATGTTAATTAATATTAAGCTAAAAAAAAGTATTCATATATAGTTTATGTACTGTGAATTAGCATGAACATGAACACAGTTCATGTGGGTGTACAGCAATACACAATAAAGTGCTCTATAAACTCTTCATTCTTTCAAAATATCTTTAAAAATCAAGTTGAGTATTTTAACGGGGTGATATATATATTTATAACTGATCTTAAAATTATGGTTTTAAGATGTTTTGAAGAGATAACAGTAACGTTTGTTTTGTTGTCAAAGTTTGTCTTAATTTTTTATTATTATTATTTTATATTCAATAAATAACACTATGTAAATATTGTCTATCAATGAAGATAAATTGATCATGCTAAAAAGTTGTATTTTTTTTAATCTTTTGCTATGTGACTGAATAGGACAAGTTTATGGTACAGTTAAGTAAAAAATTAATAAAAAACAACAACTGCAAAATACGAACAATGAAAGACTAAGTGACCCTTTATATTTTCTCAAAATATCAGACTCTCAAAGATCAGACATATTTATGTAATTACAATACATATGTGCATTTTTTGTTCAAAGATGGTCTGTAGGATGGATCTCTACTCTGTCACCCTCTCTGCCTCTCACCCCTCCCCCCTGCAATAATGAGCTTCTCTGTGCCTGACTGAACGCACACACATACTGTAGAGACATTCACCCAGAGTGACAGCAGGTTTCTGAGTTATTTTTTTAATTTTCTTTAATTCATTGAAGCTTGTATAAAATTTATATTTCCAGCACTTGCTCAGAATGATAAGATCTCTGTGTGAAAAAAGTTTTAAAGAGTTTGGATGCTGCACTTTAAAGATATAAAAAATTAGGGTTATGTTTTTTACTATATCTTTAAAAAATCACCACGTCAACACCGTTCGAGATATCCAAAATCCGCTCGCAATTTAACATCTTCAGAATCTTCTCTTCATGTTAAAAAAGTTTGGTGTGAACAGCTGGTTGTTCTTAGGAGTAGTGTGAATTTGTTTACTACCTGATTTTTCAAAAAATCCACCTTCAAATCAAAATAGCCGGCTTTCTGTTGGTCTTAGCTAATGAGTTTGATTTAGAAAGTTGTCCAGATTGATGAGAACAATATATGTACAGAGTTTGGTGACTGTAGGAAAAACTAACCCCCCAACTTTTGTCAAAAGATGGCGCTATAGAGTGCCTGCTCCACGCCCATTTATGACCTTTTGCCAGTGTCTAACTATCATTAATATTGATGTGTGTGTTGAGTTTCATGAAATTCTAAGCATGTTATCTGCCTCGAAAAGACAGGAATGTAATTTTAAAGTTTGACACGTTGCCATGGCAACAGCATTTGATTTATCATCGACCCCTTTACATATTCTTATCGGCCGTGTTTTGACATGATTTTGATGAAGTTTAAAGAAAATCGAGTAAAATTAGGAGGCTGATTTCAAAGCATTTTGAAAATGACACGTTTCCTGCTGCCAGTTGGTGGCGCTATAACTTTGACTCATAATAGTCACATTTATGGAATCTGCATCATACAAGGAACAAACTGGTGAAGTTTCATCAGAATCAGGCAATGTGTGCAACAGTTATTAGACACTTCCTGTTTCTCATTTCTCGCCATAACTTTGTCGCCTTGCCACGGCCAAACCGTTCGAGATATCAAAAATCTCCTCGCAATTTAGCGTCCCCAATGTCTTGAGATCATGCTGACCGAGTTTGGTGACAATCCCATGGAATTCCTGGGAGGAGTACGTTAAATTCCAGAGCATGCGCTTTTTAAACAGCCCTAAATATCTCACTTCCTGTTGCGTGGAGCCCATGACATAGAGTAGAAAAGTTGTTCAGCTCGATGAGTTCTATATGTGTACCGAGTTTCATATCAATACGCGCAAGTATGTGTGCGCAGTACATCAAGTTTTCAAACTGTGTTCCAGGGGGCGCTGTAGATGCCCTGAACCACGCCCGGGTCCCAGCCTCTGTGGCGTCCGGACGACGGCAGATTCCGACGTGTGTGCAAATTTTCAAGAGTTTTTGAGTATGTTAAGGCCCCCAAAAGTGCCCCAACGGTTGAAAAAAAAAAAAAAAAAAAAAAAAATAAGAATCCTTAGAAGAACAATAGGGCCTTCGCCCTTTTGGGCTCGGGCCCTAATTAAAGCTGCGAGCAGCGATGAACGGGCCCTCGCACCCGGGCTCACCGTCGACCGGTGGCTTTAGGAAAACAGCAAACGGTGGGCAGTATGCTTTTAATACAGTAAATATATGAGAAATATGTCATAAGTCATTTAAATGTGCCAAACTTCCCATTGGCAGCTGGTGGCGCTATGCCTATAAATGGCATGTAGATGTGTTCAGGCCAGCACTATTATCAAACATATGAAGTTTGGTGCAGATTGACCTTGGTATGTTTGAGTTAGTGAAAGATATGATATATCCTGGTGTCAACAGGTGGCGCTATGATAATATCTGAATATTGGCCTTTAGGTGTCTTCAGGCCAGGACTCTTACCAAACCTCTGAAGTTTGAGGCAGATCAGACATTTTATGGCTGAGTTATTACACCTATGTCCATGGCGAAACATCAAACTTTGTCAGGCCGCCACTGAAACTCAAGATCTTCACAATTTAACATCTCTAAGGCCTCTAGATCAGACTGACCAAATATAATGTTGATTTCATTAAATGTCTAGGAGGAGTTTGCTATAAACCTAATCCCCTGCAAGGACTTCAGATAATGCCAACTGTGAACCAAATGTGAACATTTTCCCTATATTCTGATGATGATGATAAGAACATGTAATTCATGATGATAACAAAATGTTATTATTGCTTGCATTACATTCACCACTTCTGCTTAAATCGTTACCTATCTGTACAATTTGTATGTGGATATTGCTTTGCTGGTGACTCCTGTTATAAGACATCACTCTTAAGCGCTACATAACTAAGAATCAATTAGGAAAACGGTGCACAGTTGGCAAATGCATTCACAGTAACCCTCTGCTTGTTTGGATTTTAAGTTTACTGAATTGAAAGGGTTACACTTGAAAATCAACACAGAGACACATACACACAATATATAAAATGTTGCCATCCAGTTTCATTTGTTAACATTAACTATATTAGTTAACATGAACAATAATTAAATAGCATTTATTAATGTTAATTAATATTAAGCTAAAAAAAAGTATTCATATATTGTTTAAAGGTAAATTAGTATCTTTTAGTTTATGTACTATGAATTAACATAAACATGAACACAGTTCATGTGGGTGTACAGCAATACACAATAAAGTGCTCTATAAACGCTTAATTCTTTCAAAATATCTTTAAAAATCAAGTTGAGTGTTTTAATGGGGCGATATATATATAACTGATCTTCAAATGATGGTTTTCGGATGTTTTGAACAGATAACAGCAAAGTTTGTTTTGTTGTCAAAGTTTGTCTTGAAATTTTTAATTATTATAATTTTATATTCAATAAATAACACTATGAAAATATTGTCTACAATGAAGATAAATCACTCATGCTTAAAAGTTGTATTTTTCTTAATCTTTTGCTATGTGACTGAATAGGACAAGTTCATGGTACAGTTCAGTAAAAATAAATAAAAAACAACAACTGCAAAATACAAACAATGAAAGATTTAATGACCCTTTATATTTTCTCAAAATATCAGACATATTTATGTCGATTACGCTACAGCAATGTGCATCTTCCTCAAAGATGGTCTTAAGCAAAACAGCATGTTCCACTGGTCTCTCTCCCTTACACCCCTCCCCCTTCAGTCACTCTTCAGTGACTCAATGGTGACTGAACACAGACAGGCACAGGCAGAGTGACAGCAGGTTTCTAATTTCTTTTTTTAATTTTCTTTAATTCATAGAAGCTTGTATAAAATTGATATTTACACCACTTGCTCAGAATGATAAGATCTCTGTGTGAAAAAAGTTTTAAAGAGTTTGGATGCTGCACTTTAAAGATATAAAAAAAACGACGGTTATGTTTTTTACTACATCTTTAAAAAATCACCACGTCAACACCGTTCAAGATATCCAATATCCGCTCGCAATTTAACATCTTCAGAATCTTCTCTTCATGTTAAAAAAGTTTGGTGTGAATAGCTGGTTGTTCTTAGAAGAAGTGTGAATTTGTTTACAGCCTGATTTTTCCAAAAAAACACATTCAAATGGAAATATCCGGCTTCCTGTTGGTCTTAGCTAATGAGTTTAATTTAGAAAGTTGTCCAGATTGATGAGAACAATATATGTACAGAGTTTGGTGACTGTAGGAAAAACTAACCCCCCAACTTTTGTCAAAAGATGGCGCTATAGAGTGCCTGCTCCACGCCCATTTATGACCTTTTGCCAGTGTCTAACTATCATTAATATTGATGTGTGTGTTGAGTTTCATGAAATTCTTAGCATGTTATCTGCCTCGAAAAGACAGGAATCTAATTTTAAAGTTTGACACGTTGCCATGGCAACAGCATTTGATTTATCATCGACCCCTTTACATATTCTTATCGGCCGTGTTTTGACATGATTTTGATGAAGTTTAAAGAAAATCAAGTAAAATTAAGAGGCTGATTTCAAAGCATTTTGAAAATGACACGCTTACTGCTGCCAGTTGGTGGCGCTATAACTTTGACTTATAATAGTCACATTTATGGAATCGGCATCATACAACGAACAATCTGGTGAAGTTTCATCAGAATCCGGCAATGTGTGCAACAGTTATGAGACACTTCCTGTTTCTCATTTCTCGCCATAACTTTGTCGCCTTGCCACGGCCAAACCGTTCGAGATATCAAAAATCCCCTCGCAATTTAGTGTCCCCAATGTCTTGAGATCATGCTGACCGAGTTTGGTGACAATCGTATGGAAATCCTGGGAGGAGTACGTTAAATTCCAGAGCATGCGCTTTTTACACAGCCCTAAATATCTCACTTCCTGTTGCGTTGAGAAAATGACATAGAGTACAAAAGTTGTTCAGCTCAATGAGTTCTATATGTGTACCGAGTTTCATATGTGTACGTTCAAGTATGTGTGCTATATGGCCCTCAAAATTCCAGGGGGCGCTGTAGAGTCCCCTTGCCACGCCCCGGTACCAGCCTCTGTGACGTCCTGATGGCCGCAGATTCCGACGTGTGTGCAAATTTTCAAGAGTTTTTGAGTATGTTAAGACCCCCTTAAGTGCCCGGAAGGTTAACAAAAAAAAAAAAAAAAAAAAAAATAAGAATCCTTAGAAGAACAATAGGGCCTTCGCCCTTTTGGGCTCGGGCCCTAATTAAAGCTGCGAGCAGCGATGAACGGGCCCTCGCACCCGGGCTCACCGCCGACCGGTGGCTTCAGGAAAACAGCAATCGGTGGGCAGTATGCTTTTAATACAGTAAATATAGAAAAAATATGTCATAAGTCATTTAAATGTGCCAAAATTGCTGCTGCCAGCTGGTGGCGCTATGCCTATAACTGATTATTGGCATGTAGATGTGTTCAGGCCAGCACTATTATCAAACATATGAAGTTTGGTGCAGATTGACCTTGGTATGTTTGAGTTAGTGAAATATATGAGATATCCTGCTGCCAACAGGTGGCGCTATGATAATATCTGAATATTGGTCTTTAGGTGTCTTCAGGCCAGGACTCTTACCAAACCTGTGAATTTTGTGGCAGATCAGACATTTTCAGGCTAAGTTATAACCACTTCTATGTCTATGCAGAAACATCAAACTTTGTCAGGCCACCACGGACATGCCCTTTAATGAAAACTCAAGATCTTCACAATTTAACATCTCTAAGGCCTCAAGATCAGACTGACCAAATATAATGTTGATTTAATTAAATGCAATCAATGCAAGGACTTCAGATAGATGCCAACTGTGAACCAGTATGCTACAAATAAGAACATGTAATTCATGATGATAGCAAAATGTTATTATTGCTTCCTTTATATCCACCACTTCTGCTTAAATGTCATTGTTACCTATCTGTACAATTTTTGTATAATATATTTTTGTATAAAATCAATTGTTGTCATAACTAAGAATCAATAAGGAAGACGGTGCCCAGTTGGCACATGCATTCACAGTAACCATCTGCTAGTTTGGATTTTAAGTTTACAGAATTGAAAGGGTTACACTTTAAAATCAACACACAGACACATACACACAAAATATAAAATGTTGCCATCCAGTTTCATTTGTTAAAATTAACTATATCAGTTAACATGACCAATAAATAAATAGCATTTATTAATGTTAATTAATATTAAGCTAAAAAAAGTATTCATATAAAGTTTATGTACTGTGAATTAACATGAACATGAACACAGTTCATGTGGGTGTACAGCAATACACAATAAAGTGCTCTATAAACGCTTCATTCTTTCAAAATATCTTTAAAAATCAAGTTGAGTATTTTAACGGGGTGATACATATATATAACTGATCTTAAAATTATGGTTTTCAGATGTTTTGAAGAGATAACAGTAACGTTTGTTTTGTTGTCAAAGTTTGTCTTAATTTTTTATTATTATGATTTTATATTCAATAAATAACACTATGTAAATATTGTCTATCAATGAAGATAAATTGATCATGCTAAAAAGTTGTATTTTTTAAAATCTTTTGCTATGTGACTGAATAGGACAAGTTCATGGTACAGTTAAGTAAAAAATAAATAAAAAACAACAACTGCAAAAAATGAACAATGAAAGACTTAGTGACCCTTTATATTTTCTCAAAATATCAGACTCTCAAAGATCAGACATATTTATGTAATTACACTACATACAGTATGTGCATTTTGTTCAAAGATGGTCTGTAGGATGGCTCTCTACTCTGTCACCCTCTCTGCCTCTCACCCCTCCCCCCTGCAATAATGAGCTTCTCTGTGCCTGACTGAACGCACACACATACTGTAGAGACATTCACCAGAGTGACAGCAGGTTTCTGAGTTCTTTTTTAAATTTTCTTTAATTCATAGAAGCTTGTATACATTTTTTATTTCCAGCACTTGCTCAGAATGATTAGATCTCTGTGTGAAAAAAGTTTTAAAGAGTTTGGATGCTGCACTTTAAAGATATAAAAATATTTTTTACTATATCTTTAAAAAATCACCACGTCCACACCGTTCAAGATATCCAAAATCCGGTCGCAATTTAACATCTTCAGAATATTCTCTTCATGTTAAAAAAGTTTGGTGTGAACAGCTGGTTGTTCTTAGAAGTAGTGTGCATTTGTTTACAGCCTGATTTTTCCAAAAATCCACATTCAAATCAAAATAGCCGGCTTCCTGTTGGTCTCAGCTAATGAGTTTGATTTAGAAAGTTGTCCAAATTGATGAGATTAATATATGTACAGAGTTTAGTGACTGTAGGAAAAACTAACCCCCCAACTTTTGTCAAAAGATGGCGCTATAGAGTGCCTGCTCCACGCCCATTTATGACCTTTTGCCAGTGTCTAACTATCATAAATATTGATGTGTGTGTTGAGTTTCATGAAATTCTAAGCATGTTAACTGCCTCGAAAAGACAGGAATCTAATTTTAAAGTTTGACATGTTGCCATGGCAACAGCATTCGATTTATCATCGACCCCTTTACATATTCTTATCGGCCGTGTTTTGACATGATTTTGATGAAGTTTAAAGAAAATCGAGTAAAATTAAGAGGCTGATATCAAAGCATTTTGAAAATGACACACTTCCTACTGCCAGTTGGTGGCGCTATAACTTTGACTCATAATAGTCACATTTATGGAATCGGCATCATACAACGAACAAACTGGTGAAGTTTCATCAGAATCAGGCAATGTGGTCAACAGTTATTAGACACTTCCTGTTTCTCATTTCTCGCCATAACTTTGTCGCCTTGCCACGGCCAAACCGTTCGAGATATCAAAAATCTCCTCGCAATTTAGCGTCCCCAATGTCTTGAGATCATGCTGACCGAGTTTGGTGACAATCCCATGGAATTCCTGGGAGGAGTACGTTAAATTCCAGAGCATGCACTTTTTAAACAGCCCTAAATATCTCACTTCCTGTTGCGTGGAGCCCATGACATAGAGTACAAAAGTTGTTTGGCTCAGTGAGATCTATATGTGTACCGAGTTTCATATCAATACATGCAAGTATGTGTGCGCAGTACATCAAGTTTTCAAACTGTGTTCCAGGGGGCGCTGTAGAGGCCCTGAACCACGCCCGGGTCCCAGCCTCTTTGGCGTCCTGATGGCCGCAGATTCCGACGTGTGTGCAAATTTTCAAGAGTTTTTGAGTATGTTAAGGCCCCCAAAAGTGCCCGGAAGGTTGAAAAAAAGAAAAAAAAAAAATAAAAAAAAATAATAACCCTTAGAAGAACAATAGGGCCTTCGCCCTTTTGGGCTCGGGCCCTAATTAAAGCTGCAAGCAGCGATGACCGGGCCCTCGCCGTCTGCGCAGTCGCCATCCCGATAGCATCAGGAAAACGGTGCCCAGTTGGCACATGCATTCACAGTAACCCTTTGGACTAACCCTAACTGTCTCTCCTCCTCTCTGACTCTTTCTCTTACCACCCATCCCCCCTCCTTACACTCAACCACTTACCACACAAACACACACATTGAGTGCAGAGCAGAGTGAGATCAGATATGTTTTTTTATTTTCTTTCATTCGTGGAGTTTTGTATAATTATGAAATGAACTGTGTTTGATCAGAATGAATAGTTATTTGTATGAAAAAAGTTTCAAAGAGTTAGGATGCTGCACTTTAAATATATAATAAATCATTGAAAATTGAAAATGGAAAATGAAATTCTAAGCACGCTATCTGCCTTAAATATCACAGGAAACAAATATTTGAATGTATTTTTTATTTTTATTTATTTGCCATGGCAACAGCATTTGATGCATCAGGGCTTTTACATTATTCTGATGAAGTTTGAAGAAAATCCAGTACAAATATATTGTTCGTTGTTTGTTCGTGTTTGTTAGTTCATTAACCATTGTTAACAAAAGAGACCCTATTTTAAATAGTTACCATGTTTTATGGTCTACAAGCATTTTTAAATATTATTTTAATAATCTATAAGCATCTGTGAAATAATTATAAACAAATATATTAAAAATAAATACATATTAACTTAGTTGATTTTTTTGGCCTTTTTGTATTTGTTTCTCATTCTAATTAAGTGAACTGAGCAGTATAGTTTCATACTTATAAGATTTTTTGTTCTACCAGTGAGAGTGTATATATGTATTTAAATCATATAATTTTTGCTTAAAAGATAAAAAAAAAGATTTTAATGCTCTTTAAGCACCTATACAAAATAATTATGTAAAATTACACTGACAGTACAGTATATATCAACTGATTCTATGGATTATTGTCATTCTTATACACTGAGAATGAGCTAAATAGCATTAGAGGTCAAACGATTCCTTATCTTATGAGGACCTCTAGTGTTCATCCCTGGTATTAGAGCTTTAATCTGACAAATTTAAATGACACTTTTAATGTTTTTGGGGCCTCTGAGCATGATAACATTTTGAAACTACACGTATTTCCTAAGAATTTCTTGTTCTTTATATGTAAAAAGTTTTGATGAGTTAGAATAATGCAATTTAAAGATATATGAAAATAACTCTTCATCTTTTTTATTGTTACTTTCATAAATCACCACATCAACACTGTTCAAGATATCCCAAAGCCATTCACAATATAGGGAACATTTTCCCTATATTCTGATGATGATGATAAGAACATGTAATTCATGATGATAACAAAATGTTATTATTGCTTGCTTTACGTCCACCACTTCTGCTTAAATGTCATCGTTACCTATCTGTACAATTTGTGTGTGGATATTGCTTTGCAGGTGACTCCTGTTATAAGACATCACTTTTAAGCTCTACATAACTAAGAAAGAATCAATTAGGAAAACGGTGCCCAGTTGGCACATGCATTCACAGTAACCCTCAGTCAGTTGGATTTAAAGTTTACTGAATTGAAAGGGTTAAACTTTAAAATCAACACACAGACACATACACACAATATATAAAATTGCCAACCAGTTTCATTTGTTAACATTAACTATATTAGTTAACATGAACAATAATTAAATAGTATTTATTAATGTTAATTAATATTAAGCTAAAAAAAAGTATTCATATATTGTTTAATGGTAAAATAGTATATTTTAACATTAGTTTATGTACTGTGAATTAACATGAACATGAACACAGTTCATGTGGGTGTACAGCAATACACAAAGTGCTCTATAAACGCTTCTTTCTTTCAAAATATCTTTAAAAATCAAGTTGAGTATTGTAATGGGGCGATATATATATATAACTGATCTTAAAATGGTAAAATTTTCAGATGTTTTGAACAGATAACAGCAAAGTTTGTTTTGTTGACAAAGTTTGTCTTGAAACTGTTAATTAAAATGTTATATTCAATAAATAACACTATGAAAATAAATGTCTATCAATGAAGATAAACCGCTCATGCTAAAAAGTTGTATTTTTCTTAATCTAATGTGACTGAATAGGACAAGTTCATGGTACAGTTCAGTAAAAAATAAATAAAAAAACAACAACTGCAAAATACAAACAATGAAAGACTTAGTGACCCTTTATATTTTCTCAAAATATCAGACTCTCAAAGATCAAACATATTTATGTAACATCAATGTGCATTTTTTCCTCAAAGATGGTCTTTAGCAAGACAGCATGTTCTACTCTCTCTCCCTCTCTCCCTTTCACCCCTCCCCCTTCAGTCTCTCTTCAGTCACTTAATGGTGACTGAACACAGACACTCAAGGCAGAGTGACAGCAGGCTTCTGATTTCTTTTTTTTAATTTTCTTTAATTCGTAGAAGCTTGAATTAAATTGATATTTACAGCACTTGCTCAAAATGATAAGATCTCTGTGTGAAAAAAGTTTTAAATAGTTAAGATGCTGCACTTTAAAGATATAGAAAATGACGGTTATACATCTTTAAAAAATCACCACGTCAACACCGTTCAAGATATCCCAAAACCGCTCGCAATTTAACATCTTCAGAATCTTCTCTTCATGTTAAAAAAAGTTTGGTGTGAACAGCTGGTTGTTCTTAGGAGTAGTGTGAATTTGTTTACTACCTGATTTTTCAAAAAATCCACCTTCAAATCAAAATAGCCGGCTTTCTGTTGGTCTTAGCTAATGAGTTTGATTTAGAAAGTTGTCCAGATTGATGAGAACAATATAAGTACAGAGTTTGGTGACTGTAGGAAAAACTAACCCCCCAACTTTTGTCAAAAGATGGCGCTATAGAGTGCCTGCTCCACGCCCATTTATGACCTTTTGCCAGTGTCTAACTATCATTAATATTGATGTGTGTGTTGAGTTTCATGAAATTCTAAGCATGTTATCTGCCTCGAAAAGACAGGAATGTAATTTTAAAGTTTGACACGTTGCCATGGCAACAGCATTTGATTTATCATCGACCCCTTTACATATTCTTATTGGCCGTGTTTTGACATGATTTTGATGAAGTTTAAAGAAAATCGATTAAAATTAAGAGGCTGATTTCAAAGCATTTTGAAAATGACACGTTTCCTGCTGCCAGTTGGTGGCGCTATAACTTTGACTCATAATAGTCACATTTATGGAATCGGCATCATACAAGGAACAAACTGGTGAAGTTTCATCAGAATCAGGCAATGTGTGCAACAGTTATTAGACACTTCCTGTTTCTCATTTCTCGCCATAACTTTATCGCCTTGCCACGGCCAAACCGTTCGAGATATCAAAAATCTCCTCGCAATTTAGCGTCCCCAATGTCTTGAGATCATGCTGACCGAGTTTGGTGACAATCCCATGGAATTCCTGGGAGGAGTACGTTAAATTCCAGAGCATGCGCTTTTTAAACAGCCCTAAATATCTCACTTCCTGTTGCGTGGAGCCCATGACATAGAGTACAAAAGTTGTTTGGCTCAGTGAGATCTATATGTGTACCGAGTTTCATATCAATACGCGCAAGTATGTGTGCGCAGTACATCAAGTTTTCAAACTGTGTTCCAGGGGGCGCTGTAGAGGCCCTGAACCACGCCCGGGTCCCAGCCTCTGTGGCGTCCGGACGACGGCAGATTCCGACGTGTGTGCAAATTTTCAAGAGTTTTTGAGTATGTTAAGGCCCCCAAAAGTGCCCCAACGGTTGAAAAAAAATAAAAATAAAAAAAAAAAAAATAAAAAAAAAAACAAATTAAAGCTGCAAGCAGCGTTGACCGGGCCCTCGCCGTCTGGCAGTCGCCATCCCGATAGCATCAGGAAAACGGTGCCCAGTTGGCACATGCATTCACAATAACCCTTTGGACTAACCCTAACTGTCTCTCCTCCTGTCTGACTCTTTCTCTTACCACCCATCCCACCTCCTTACACTCAGCCACTTACCACACAAACACACACATAGAGTGCAGAGCAGAGTGAGATCAGATTTGTTTTTTAATTTTCTTTCATTCGTGGAGTTTTGTATAATTACGAAATGAACTGTGTTTAATCATAATGAATAGTTATTTGTATGAAAAAAGTTTCAAAGAGTTAGGATGCTGCACTTTAAATATATAATAAATCATTGAAAATTGAAAATGGAAAATAAAATTCTAGGCACGCTATCTGCCTCAAAAACACAGGAAACAAATATTTGAATGTATTTTGTATTTTTATTTCTTTGCCATGGCAACAGCATTTGATGCATCAGGGACGCCTTTACAGACTCTCATCGGCCGTGTTTTTACATCATTCTGATGAAGTTTGAAGAAAATCGAGTACAAATATATTGTTCGTTGTTTGTTCGTGTGTTAGTACATTAACCAATGTTAACAAAAGAGACCCTATTTTAAATAGTTACCATGTTTTATGATCTACATCCATTTTTAAATATTATTTTAATGATCTATAAGCATCTGTGAAATAATTATAAACAAATATATTAAAAATAAATACATATTAACTTAGTTGATGTATTTGTTTCTCATTCTATTTAAGTGAACTGAGCAGTATAGTGTCATACTTATAAGATTTTTTATCCTATCAGTGAGATTGTATATATGTATATAAATCATATAATTTTTCCTTAAAAGATTATGTAAAAGTACATTGACAGTACAGTCTATATCAACTGATTCTATGGATTATTTTCATTCTTATACACTGAGAATGAGCTAAATAGCATTAGAGGTCAAACGATTCCTTATCTTATGAGGACCTCTAGTGTTCATCCCTGGTATTAGAGCTTTAATCTGACAAATTTATGTGACACTTTTAATGTTTTTGGGGCCTCTGAGCATGATAACATTTTGAAACTACACGTATTTCCTAAGAATTTCTTGTTCTTTATATGTAAAAAGTTTTGATGAGTTAGAATAATGCAATTTAAAGATATATGAAAATAACTCTTCATCTTTTTTATTGTTAATTTCATAAATCACCACATCAACACCGTTCAAGATGTCCCAAAGCCGTTCACAATTTAACATCTTCAGTATCTTGGCATCATGTTGACAAAGTTTTGTGTGAACTGTCTGATTCTGCTATGAGTGATATGAATTTATTCACAGCTATATTTAAAAACACAGGAAACAAATGTTAAAGTTTGACATGTTGCCATGGCAACAGCATTTGATGTATCAAGGACCCCTTCACAGATTCTCATCGGCCGTGTTTTGATATTATTCTGATGAAGTTTGAAGCAAATTGAGTAAAATTAAGAGGTTGATTTAAAAGCGTTTTGCAAGCAACACACTTCCTGCTGCCAGTTGGTGGCGCTATAACTTTGACTCATAATAGTCACATCTCTGTGATCGGTATCATACGACGAACAAACTGCTTAAGTTTGGTCAAAATCAGATAAAGTGTGTAAAAATTATTAGACATTTCCTGTTTCTCATTTCTCGCCATAATTTGTCGCCCTGCCACGGCCAAACCGTTCGAGATAGCAAAAATCCCCTGGCAATTTTGCATTCCCAATATCTTGAGATCATGTTGACCGAGTTTGGTGGCCATCGGTGGAAAGGTCTAGGAGGAGTATTTCAAATTCCACAGCTTGATTTTTCCAAAAATCCATATTTAAATAAAAATAGCTGACTTCCTGTTGGTCGTAGCTAATGGGTGTAAATTAGAAAGTTGTCCGGCTTGATGAGTCCAATATATGTACCGAGTTTGGTGACTGTAGGACAAAGTAACCCCCCAACTTTTGTCAAAAGGTGGCGCTATGGAGCGCCTGCTCCACGCCCATTTATGGGCTTTTATCAGTGTTTAACTGTCATTAATACAGATGTGTGTGTTGAGTTTCATGAAATTCTAAGCATTTTAAGTGGCTCAAAAACACAAAAAACTAAAGTTAAAGTTTGACACGTTGCCATGGCAACATGATAAAAGTTTTGGATAACGCCCTTCACAGATTCTCATCGGTCGTGTTTTGACATTATTGTGATGAAGTTTGAAGCAAATTGAGTAAAATTAAGAGGCTGAGTTTAAAGCGATTCAAAAACGTCACGCTTTCTGCTGCCAGTTGGTGGCGCTATAACTTTGACTCATAATAGTCACATCTCTGTGATCGGCATCAGACGGTGAACAAACTGCTGAAGTTTAGTCAAAATCAGACAAAGTATGTCAAAGTTATTAGGCACTTCCTGTTTCTCATTTCTCGCCATAAATTTGTCGCCCCGTCACGGTCAAACCGTTCGAGATATCAAAAATCCCCTGGCAATTTTGCGTCCCCAATGTCTTGAGATCATGCTGACCGAGTTTGGTGGCCATCGGTGGAAAGGCCTAGTAGGAGTATTTCAAATTCCATTGCATGCACTTTTTAGACATCCCTGAATAGCCGACTTCCTGTTTGGCGAAGCACGGACTATGAGTGTGAAATTTGTTCGGCCCGATGAGGTCTATATGTGTATGAATTTTGGTGACTGTAGGTCAACCGTTGTGCGCTCCAGAGCCTTTCAAAAGTCGCAATTTTTAACGCTGTGCCATGCCCCCCCCAGGTGACCCCCCCATGTCAAAGTCTGTCCGGCCCTGATGGCCGCAGGTTCCAATGTGTGTGCAAAGTTTCAAGAGTTTTCGTGTATGTTAAGGCCCCCGAAATCCCCCAAAACATTGAAAAAAAAATAATAATAATAATAATAATAATAATAATAATAATAATAATAATCCTTAGAAAAACAATAGGGCCTTCGCCCTTTTGGGCTCGGGCCCTAATAAGAATCCTTAGAAGAACAATAGGGCCTTCGCCCTTTTGGGCTCGGGCCCTAATTAAAGCTGCAAGCAGCGATGACCGGGCCCTCGCCGTCTGTGCAGTCGCCATCCCGATAGCATCAGGAAAACGGTGCCCAGTTGGCACATGCATTCACAGTAACCCTTTGGACTAACCCTTACTGTCTCTCCTCCTGCAGAGCAGAGTGAGATCAGATATGTTTTTTTTTTCTTTCATTCGTGGAGTTTTGTATAATTATGAAATGAACTGTGTTTGATCAGAATGAATAGTTATTTGTATGAAAAAAGTTTCAAAGAGTTAGGATGCTGCACTTTAAATATATAATAAATCATTGAAAATTGAAAATGGAAAATGAAATTCTAAGCACGCTATCTGCCTTAAATATCACAGGAAACAAATATTTTAATGTATTTTTTATATTTATTTATTTGCCATGGCAACAGCATTTGATGCATCTGGGCTTTTACATTATTCTGATGAAGTTTGAAGAAAATCGAGTACAAATATATTGTTCGTTGTTTGTTCGTGTTTGTTAGTTCATTAGCCATTGTTAACAAAAGAGACCCTATTTTAAATAGTTACCATGTTTTATGGTCTACAAGCATTTTTAAATATTATTTTAATAATCTATAAGCATCTGTGAAATAATTATAAACAAATATATTAAAAATAAATACATATTAACTTAGTTGATTTTTTGTTTGGCCTTTTTGTATTTGTTTCTCATTCTAATTAAGTGAACTGAGCAGTATAGTGTCATACTTATAAGATTGTTTGTTCTACCAGTGAGAGTGTATATATATGTATTTAAATCATATAATTTTCCCTTAAAAGATAAAAAAAAGATTTTAATGCTCTTTAAGCACCTATACAAAATAATTATGTAAAAGTGCACTGACAGTACAGTCTATATCAACTGATTCTATGGATTATTGTCATTCTTATACACTGACAATGAGCTAAATAGCATTAGAGGTCAAACGATTCCTTATCTTATGAGGACCTCTAGTGTTCATCCCTGGTATTAGAGCTTTAATTTGACAAATTTAAATGACACTTTTAATGTTTTTGGGGCCTCTGAGCATGATAACATTTTGAAACTACACGTATATCCTAAGGATTTCTTGTTCTTTATATGTAAAAAGTTTTGATGAGTTAGAATAATGCAATTTAAAGATAAATGAAAATATCTCTTCATCTTTTTTATTGTTACTTTCATAAATCACCACATCAACACCGTTCAAGATATCCCAAAGCCGTTCACAATATAGGGAACATTTTCCCAATATTCTGATGATGATGATAAGAACATGTAATTCATGATGATAACAAAATGTTTTTATTGCTTGCTTTACGTCCACCACTTCTGCTTAAATGTCATTGTTACCTATCTGTACAATTTTTGTGTGGATATTGCTTTGCTGGTGACTCCTGTTATAAGACATCACTCTTAAGCGCTACATAACTAAGAATCAATAAGGAAGACGGTGCCCAGTTGGCACATGCATTCACAGTAACCCTCTGCTAGTTTGGATTTTAAGTTTACAGAATTGAAAGGGTTAGACTTTAAAATCAACACACAGACACATACACACAATATATAAAATTGCCAACCAGTGTCATTTGTTAACATTAACTATATTAGTTAACATGAACAATAATTAAATAGTATTTATTAATGTTAATTAATATTAACCTAAAAAAAGTATTCATATTGTTTAATGGTAAAATAGTATATTTTAACATTAGTTTATGTACTGTGAATTAACATGAACATGAACACAGTTCATGTGGGTGTACAGCAATACACAAAGTGCTCTATAAACGCTTCTTTCTTTCAAAATATCTTTAAAAATCAAGTTTAGTATTGTAATGGGGCGATATATATATGGTATAATGGTATAATTTTCAGATGTTTTGAACAGATAACAGCAAAGTTTGTCTTGAAATTGTTAATTTAAATTTTATATTCAATAAATAACACTATGAAAATAAATGTCTATCAATGAAGATAAATCGCTCATGATAAAAAGCTGTATTTTTCTTAATCTTTTGCTATGTGACTGAATAGGACAAGTTCATGGTACAGTTCAGTAAAAAATAAATAAAAAAACAACTGCAAAATACAAACAATGAAAGACTTAGTGACCCTTTATATTTTCTCAAAATATCAGACTCTCAAAGATCAAACATATTTATGTAACATCAATGTGCATTTTTTCCTCAAAGATGGTCTTTAGCAAGACAGCATGTTCTACTCTCTCTCCCTCTCTCCCTTTCACCCCTCCCCCTTCAGTCTCTCTTCAGTCACTTAATGGTGACTGAACACAGACACTCAAGGCAGAGTGACAGCAGGTTTCTGATTTATTTTTTTAATTTTCTTTAATTCGTAGAAGCTTGAATTAAATTGATATTTACAGCACTTGCTCAGAATGATAAGATCTCTGTGTGAAAAAAGTTTTAAATAGTTAAGATGCTGCACTTTAAAGATATAGAAAATGACGGTTATACATCTTTAAAAAATCACCACGTCAACACCGTTCAAGATATCCCAAAACTGCTCGCAATTTAACATCTTCTGAATCTTCTCTCCATGTTAAAAAAGTTTGGTGTGAACAGCTTGTTCTTCTTAGGAGGAGTATAAATTTGTTTACAGCCTGATTTTTCCAAAAATCCACATTCAAATCAAAATAGCCGGCTTCCTGTTGGTCTTAGCTAATGAGTTTAATTTAGAAAGTTGTCCAGATTGATGAGAACAATATATGTACAGAGTTTGGTGACTGTAGGAAAAACTAACCCCCCAACTTTTGTCAAAAGATGGCGCTATAGAGTGCCTGCTCCACGCCCATTTATGACCTTTTGCCAGTGTCTAACTATCATTAATATTGATGTGTGTGTTGAGTTTCATGAAATTCTAAGCATGTTATCTGCCTCGAAAAGACAGGAATCTAATTTTAAAGTTTGAGACGTTGCCATGGCAACAGCATTTGATTTATCATCGACCCCTTTACATATTCTTATCGGCCGTGTTTTGACATGATTTTGATGAAGTTTAAAGAAAATCAAGTAAAATTAAGAGGCTGATTTCAAAGCATTTTGAAAATGACACGCTTCCTGCTGCCAGTTGGTGGCGCTATAACTTGGACTCATAATAGTCACCTTTATGGAATCGGCATCATACAACGAACAATCTGGTGAAGTTTCATCAGAATCAGGCAATGTGTGCAACAGTTATTAGACACTTCCTGTTTCTCATTTCTCGCCATAACTTTGTCGCCTTGCCACGGCCAAACCGTTCGAGATATCAAAAATCCCCTCGCAATTTAGCGTCCCCAATGTCTTGAGATCATGCTGACCGAGTTTGGTGACAATCGTATGGAAATCCTGGGAGGAGTACGTTAAATTCCAGAGCATGCGCTTTTTATACAGCCCTAAATATCTCACTTCCTGTTGCATTGAGAAAATGACATAGAGTACAAAAGTTGTTCAGCTCAATGAGTTCTATATGTGTACCGAGTTTCATATGTGTACGTTCAAGTATGTGTGCTATATGGCCCTCAAAATTCCAGGGGGCGCTGTAGAGTCCCCTTGCCACGCCCCGGTACCAGCCTCTGTGGCGTCCTGATGGCCGCAGATTCCGACATGTGTGCAAATTTTCAAGAGTTTTTGAGTATGTTAAGACCCCCTTAAGTGCCCGGAAGGTTAACAAAAAATAAAAAAAAAATAAAAAAAAATAAGAATCCTTAGAAGAACAATAGGGCCTTCGCCCTTTTGGGCTCGGGCCCTAATTAAAGCTGCGAGCAGCGATGAACGGGCCCTCGCACCCGGGCTCACCGCCGACCGGTGGCTTCAGGAAAACAGCAAACGGTGGGCAGTATGCTTTTAATACAGTAAATGTAGGAGAAATATGTCAAAGTCACTTAAATGTGCCAAACTTGCCGCTGCCAGATGGTGGCGCTATGCCTATAACTGATTATTGGCATGTAGATGTGTTCAGGCCAGCACTATTATCAAACATATGAAGTTTGGTGCAGATTGACCTTGGCATGTTTGAGTTAGTGAAATATATGAGATATCCTGCTGCCAACAGGTGGCGCTATGATAATATCTGAATATTGGTCTTTAGGTGTCTTCAGGCCAGGACTCTTACCAAACCTGTGAATTTTGTGGCAGATCAGACATTTTCAGGCTAAGTTATAACCACTTCTATGTCTATGCAGAAACATCAAACTTTGTCAGGCCACCACGGACATGCCCTTTAATGAAAACTCAAGATCTTCTCAATTTAACATCTCTAAGGCTTCAAGATCAGACTGACCAAATATAATGTTGATTTAACTAAATGCAATCAATGCAAGGACTTCAGATAAATGCCAACTGTGAACCAGTATGCTACAAATGATGATAAGAACATGATTCATGATGATAGCAAAATGTTATTATTGCTTCCTTTACATCCACCACTTCTGCTTAAATGTCATTGTTACCTATCTGTACAATTTTTGTGTGGATATTGCTTTGCTGGTGACTCCTGTTATAAGACATCACTCTTAAGTGCTACATAACTAATAATCAATAAGGAAGATGGTGCCCAGTTGGCACATGCATTCACAGTAATCCTCTGCTAGTTTGGATTTTAAGTTTACAGAATTGAAAGGGTTACACTTTAAAATCAACACACAGACACATACACACAAAATATAAAATGTTGCCATCCAGTTTCATTTGTTAAAATTAACTATATTAGTTAACATGACCAATAAATAAATAGCATTTATTAATGTTAATTAATATTAAGCTAAAAAAAGTATTCATATAAAGTTTATGTACTGTGAATTAACATGAACATGAACACAGTTCATGTGGGTGTACAGCAATACACAATAAAGTGCTCTATAAACTCTTCATTCTTTCAAAATATCTTTAAAAATCAAGTTGAGTATTTTAACGGGGTAATATATATATATTTATAACTGATCTTAAAATTATGGTTTTCAGATGTTTTGAAGAGATAACAATAACGTTTGTTTTGTTGTCAAAGTTTGTCATATTTTTTTATTATTATTATTTTATATTCAATAAATAACACTATGTAAATATTGTCTATCAATGAAGATAAATTGATCATGCTAAAAAGTTGTATTTTTTTAAATCTTTTGCTATGTGACTGAATAGGACAAGTTCATGGTACAGTTAAGTAAAAAATAAATAAAAAACAACAACTGCAAAATACGAACAATGAAAGACAAAGTGACCTTTTATATTTTCTCAAAATATCAGACTCTCAAAGATCAGACATATTTATGTAATTAAAATACATATGTGCATTTTTTGTTCAAAGATGGTCTGTAGGATGGCTCTCTACTCTGTCACCCTCTCTGCCTCTCACCCCTCCCCCTGCAATAATGAGCTTCTCTGTGCCTGACTGAACGCACACACATACTGTAGAGACATTCACCAGAGTGACAGCAGGATTCTGAGTTATTTTTTTAATTTTCTTTAATTCATTGAAGCTTGTATAAAATTAATATTTCCAGCACTTGCTCAGAATGATTAGATCTCTGTGTGAAAAAAGTTTTAAAGAGTTTGGATGCTGCACTTTAAAGATATAAAAAATTAGGGTTATGTTTTTTACTATATCTTTAAAAAATCACCACGTCAACACCGTTCGAGATATCCAAAATCCGCTCGCAATTTAACATCTTCAGAATCTTCTCTTCATGTTAAAAAAGTTTGGTGTGAACAGCTGGTTGTTCTTAGGAGTAGTGTGAATTTGTTTACTACCTGATTTTTCAAAAAATCCACCTTCAAATCAAAATAGCCGGCTTTCTGTTGGTCTTAGCTAATGAGTTTGATTTAGAAAGTTGTCCAGATTGATGAGAACAATATATGTACAGAGTTTGGTGACTGTAGGAAAAACGAACCCCCCAACTTTTGTCAAAAGATGGCGCTATAGAGTGCCTGCTCCACGCCCATTTATGACCTTTTGCCAGTGTCTAACTATCATTAATATTGATGTGTGTGTTGAGTTTCATGAAATTCTAAGCATGTTATCTGCCTCGAAAAGACAGGAATGTAATTTTAAAGTTTGACACGTTGCCATGGCAACAGCATTTGATTTATCATCGACCCCTTTACATATTCTTATCGGCCGTGTTTTGACATGATTTTGATGAAGTTTAAAGAAAATCGAGTAAAATTAAGAGGCTGATTTCAAAGCATTTTGAAAATGACACGTTTCCTGCTGCCAGTTGGTGGCGCTATAACTTTGACTCATAATAGTCACATTTATGGAATCGGCATCATACAAGGAACAAACTGGTGAAGTTTCATCAGAATCAGGCAATGTGTGCAACAGTTATTAGACACTTCCTGTTTCTCATTTCTCGCCATAACTTTGTCGCCTTGCCACGGCCAAACCGTTCGAGATATCAAAAATCTCCTCGCAATTTAGCGTCCCCAATGCCTTGAGATCATGCTGACCGAGTTTGGTGACAATCCCATGGAATTCCTGGGAGGAGTACGTTAAATTCCAGAGCATGCGCTTTTTAAACAGCCCTAAATATCTCACTTCCTGTTGCGTGGAGCCCATGACATAGAGTACAAAAGTTGTTCAGCTCGATGAGTTCTATATGTGTACCGAGTTTCATATGAGTACGTGCAAGTATGTGTGCGCAGTACATCAAGTTTTCAAACTGTGTTCCAGGGGGCGCTGTAGATGCCCTGAACCACGCCCGGGTCCCAGCCTCTGTGGCGTCCGGACGACGGCAGATTCCAACGTGTGTGCAAATTTTCAAGAGTTTTTGAGTATGTTAAGGCCCCCAAAAGTGCCCCAACGGTTGAAAAAAAAAAAAAAAAAAAAAAAAAAAAAAAACAAATTAAAGCTGCAAGCAGCGTTGACCGGGCCCTCGCCGTCTGGCAGTTGCCATCACGATAGCATCAGGAAAACGGTGCCCAGTTGGCACATGCATTCACAATAACCCTTTGGACTAACCCTAACTGTCTCTCCTCCTGTCTGACTCTTTCTCTTACCACCCATCCCACCTCCTTACACTCAGCCACTTACCACACAAACACACACATAGAGTGCAGAGCAGAGTGAGATCAGATTTGTTTTTTAATTTTCTTTCATTCGTGGAGTTTTGTATAATTATGAAATGAACTGTGTTTAATCATAATGAATAGTTATTTGTATGGAAAAAGTTTCAAAGAGTTAGGATGCTGCACTTTAAATATATAATAAATCATTGAAAATTGAAAATGGAAAATAAAATTCTAGGCACGCTATCTGCCTCAAAAACACAGGAAACAAATATTTGAATGTATTTTGTATTTTTATTTATTTGCCATGGCAACAGCATTTGATGCATCAGGGACGCCTTTACAGACTCTCATCGGCCGTGTTTTTACATCATTCTGATGAAGTTTGAAGAAAATCGAGTACAAATATATTGTTCGTTGTTCGTTCGTGTGTTAGTTCATTAACCAATGTTAACAAAAGAGACCCTATTTTAAATAGTGTTTTATGATCTACATCCATTTTTAAATATTATTTTAATGATCTATAAGCATCTGTGAAATAATTATAAACAAATATATTAAAAATAAATAAATATTAACTTAGTTGATGTATTTGTTTCTCATTCTAATTAAGTGAACTGAGCAGTATAGTGTCATGCTTATAAGATTTTTTATTCTATCAGTGAGATTGTATATATGTATATAAATCATATAATTTTTCCTTAAAAGATTAAAAAAAGATTTTAATGCTCTTTAAGCACCTATACAAAATAATTATGTAAAAGTACACTGACAGTACAGTCTATATCATCTGATTCTATGGATTATTTTCACTCTTATACACTGAGAATGAGCTAAATAGCATTAGAGGTCAAACGATTCCTTATCTTATGAGGACCTCTAGTGTTCATCCCTGGTATTAGAGCTTTAATCTGACAAATTTATGTGACACTTTTAATGTTTTTGGGGCCTCTGAGCATGATAACATTTTGAAACTACACGTATTTCCTAAGAATTTCTTGTTCTTTATATGTAAAAGGTTTTGATGAGTTAGAATAATGCAATTTAAAGATATATGAAAATAACTCTTCATCTTTTTTATTGTTACTTTCATAAATCACCACATCAACACCGTTCAAGATGTCCCAAAGCCGTTCACAATTTAACATCTTCAGTATCTTGGCATCATGTTGACAAAGTTTTGTGTGAACTGTCTGATTCTGCTATGAGTGATATGAATTTATTCACAGCTATATTTAAAAACACAGGAAACAAATGTTAAAGTTTGACATGTTGCCATGGCAACAGCATTTGATGTATCAAGGACCCCTTCACAGATTCTCATCGGCCGTGTTTTGATATTATTCTGATGAAGTTTGAAGCAAATTGAGTAAAATTAAGAGGTTGATTTAAAAGCGTTTTGCAAGCAACACACTTCCTGCTGCCAGTTGGTGGCGCTATAACTTTGACTCATAATAGTCACATCTCTGTGATCGGTATCATACGACGAACAAACTGCTTAAGTTTGGTCAAAATCAGATAAAGTGTGTCAAAATTATTAGACATTTCCTGTTTCTCATTTCTCGCCATAATTTGTCGCCCTGCCAAGGCCAAACCGTTCGAGATACCAAAAATCCCCTGGCAATTTTGCTTTCCCAATATCTTGAGATCATGCTGACCGAGTTTGGTGGCCATCGGTGGAAAGGTCTAGGAGGAGTATTTCAAATTCCACAGCTTGATTTTTCCAAAAATCCATATTTAAATAAAAATAGCTGACTTCCTGTTGGTCGTAGCTAATGGGTGTAAATTAGAAAGTTGTCCGGCTTGATGAGTCCAATATATGTACCGAGTTTGGTGACTGTAGGACAAAGTAACCCCCCAACTTTTGTCAAAAGGTGGCGCTATGGAGCGCCTGCTCCACGCCCATTTATGGGCTTTTATCAGTGTTTAACTGTCATTAATACAGATGTGTGTGTTGAGTTTCATGAAATTCTAAGCATTTTAAGTGGCTCAAAAACACAAAAAACTAAAGTTAAAGTTTGACACGTTGCCATGGCAACATGATAAAAGTTATGGATAACGCCCTTCACAGATTCTTATCGGTCGTGTTTTGACATTATTGGGATGAAGTTTGAAGCAAATTGAGTAAAATTAAGAGGCTGAGTTTAAAGCGTTTCAAAAACGTCACGCTTTCTGCTGCCAGTTGGTGGCGCTATAACTTTGACTCATAATAGTCCCATCTCTGTGATCGGCATCAGACGATGAACAAACTGCTGAAGTTTGGTCAAAATCAGACAAAGTATGTCAAAGTTATTAGGCACTTCCTGTTTCTCATTTCTCGCCATAAATTTGTCGCCCCGTCACGGTCAAACCGTTCGAGATATCAAAAATCCCCTGGCAATTTTGCGTCCCCAATGTCTTGAGATCATGCTGACCGAGTTTGGTGGCCATCGGTGGAAAGGCCTAGTAGGAGTATTTCAAATTCCATTGCATGCACTTTTTAGACATCCCTGAATAGCCGACTTCCTGTTTGGCGAAGCACGGACTATGAGTGTGAAATTTGTTCGGCCCGATGAGGTCTATATGTGTATGAATTTTGGTGACTGTAGGTCAACCGTTGTGCGCTCCAGAGCCCTTCAAAAGTCGCAATTTTTAACGCTGTGCCATGCCCCCCCCAGGTGACCCCCCCATGTCAAAGTCTGTCCGGCCCTGATGGCCGCAGGTTCCAATGTGTGTGCAAAGTTTCAAGAGTTTTCGTGTATGTTAAGGCCCCCGAAATCCCCCAAAACATTGAAAAAAAAAAATAATAATAATAATAATAATAATAATTAAAGCTGCAAGCAGCGTTGACCGGGCCCTCGCCATATGCGCAGTCGCCATCCCGATAGCATCAGGAAAACGGTGCCCAGTTGGCACATGCATTCACAGTAACCCTCTGCCAGTTTGGATTTAAAGTTTACAGAATTGAAAGGGTTAATTAAAATCAACACACAGACACATACACACAATATTTAAAATTTTGCCATCCAGTTTAATTTGTTAACATTAACTATATTAGTTAACATGAACAATAATTAAATAGCATTTATTAATGTTAATTAATATTAAGCTAAAAAAAAGTATTCATATATTATTAAAAGGTACATTAGTACATTTATTTATATTTGTTAAAAAATATTTGTGGGTTCATGTATTAATAATACATTATAAGGGTATTCTTAAGGCATTATAATGAATGCATAATAAATTATAAAAAAAAACTTATAATATGTTGTATCATCTCATGAGCATTCATAAGAACAGTTTTAATGTATTAGAATTTTTACTTTTTTTATTATAGCTTTTATGAGTATGATTACCTCCTCATAGTTGTAATGTATAAGTCTCATATTTTGCCATCTTACTGATGTCACTTTACTTAAAGCATACAAAGATCACTTATAAGTAATAATAATAATAATTCTCAAATAGCCATAAGATCAGGTATCAGATCAGATGAATGTATAATATGATCAGTTTAATTATTTTGATGATACCCGTTAGACAGCTTTTTATAAGCAACTGCATGTCAGCTAGCAGTAATTATTATTTGTTGTGGTAAATATATGCTAACACTGTATTTAGACAGTTCCCCAAAAGACAAACTGATTATAAGTAACTTTGCAAGAACATGAACCTTCTACTTAGCCTAACATTAAACTAAGTCTACACTGTAAGGAGTGTTAGCTGGTGAGAGTTAGTTGTTAATAGTCAATAGAATAGAATATAATGTAAAAAATAAATCTAATATGATATAGTCCATTACAAATGAAGTAGGTTTAAAATGGTGTCTACTGTGTGTTATAAATAATCATAATCTTAAAAGTTATAACCTCTAATATTTAAGTATTATAATGTATGATAATTGTTGTTGTGAATATTCATTAGATGATATAATATATTATACGTTTTTTTTTTTTATAATGCATTATGCGTTCATTATAATGCCTTAGAAATACCCTTATAATAGGGGCTTCATAGAAAGTGTTACCAAATCAGTGAGAGACAAACAAAACATTTCTTAATTTTTCATTAAAAAAATAACTAATTTTTTTATGCTTTTTAGTGTTTATTTTAAAATTATGTAAAAGTATTCTGACAGTACAGTACATAACAACTCCAAATAAATCTATGCATTCGTTTCTTTGTTGCACATTGAGAATGAACAGAATAGGATTAGAGGTAAAAAATAATCCTTATCATACGAGGACCTCTGGTGTTCATCCCTTTTATTACAGTCTTCATTTCTCCCTCTCTCACTTCTGGATACTTTTAATGTTTTTGGGGCCTCTGAGCATGATACAATTTTGATACCAAGCGTATTTTTTAAGAATGATTTGTTCTTCATACATACAAAGTTTTGAAGAGTTGGTATTAGGCACTTTAAAGATATAGAAAAATTAATGCAACTTTTTTTACTGTGACTTTTAAAAAATCACCACATCAACACCGTTCCAGATATCCAAAATCCGCTCACAATTTAGCATTTTGAGTATATTCTTATCATGTTGACAAAGTTTGGTGTGAACTTCTTGTTTCTGCTTTGTTTAGAATGATTTTATTTACAGCCTGATTTTTCCAAAAATCCACATTCAAATAAAAATAGCCAACTTCCTGTTTATTATAGCTAATGAGTGTTAATTAGAAAGTTGTCCGGCTTGATGAGACCAATATATGTACCGAGTTTGGTGACTGTAGGCAAAACTAAACCCCCAACTTTTGTCAAAAGGTGGCGCTATAGAGTGCCTCCTCCACGCCCATTTATGGGCTTTTATCAGTGTCTAAATATCATTAATACAGATGTGTGTGTTGAGTTTCATGAAATTCCAAGTATTTTAAGTGGCTCGAAAACACAAAAAACTAAAGTTAAAGTTTGACACGTTGCCATGGCAACATGATAAAAGTTATCGATAATGCCCTTCACAGATTCTCATCGGCCGTGTTTCGACATTATTGGGATGAAGTTTCAAGCAAATTGAGTAAAATTAAGAGGCTGATTTAAAAGCATTTAGAAAACGTTGCGCTTTCTGCTGCCAGTTGGTGGCGCTATAACTTTAACTCATAATAGTCACATCTCTGTGATTGGCATCAGACGATGAACAAACTGCTGAAGTTTGGTCAAAATCAGACAAAGTGTGTTAAAGTTATTAGACACTTCCTGTTTCTCATTTCTCGCCATAACTTTGTCGCCCCGCCACGGCCAAACCGTACGAAATATCAAAATTCCCCTGGCAATTTTGCGTCCCCAGTGTCTTGAGATCATGCTGACCGAGTTTGGTGGCCATCGGTGGATACACCTAGGAGGAGTATATCAAATTCCATTGCATGCGCTTTTTAGACATCCCTGAATAGCTGACTTCCTGTTGGGCGAAGCACTGACTTTGAGCATGAAAGTTGTTCGGCCCGATGAGGTCTATATGTGTTTGAATTTTGATAAATGTAGGTCAACCGGTGTGTGCTCCACAGTCCCTCAAAAGTAAAAATTTTTAACGCTGTGCCACGCCCCCCCCAGGTGACCCCCCCATGTCAAAGTTTGTCCGGCCCTGATGGCCGCAGGTTCCAATGTGTGTGCAAAGTTTCAAGAGTTTTCGTGTATGTTAAGGGCCCCGAAATGACCCAAAACATTGATGAAATAATAATAATAATAATAATAATAATCCTTAGAAAAACAATAGGGCCTTCGCCCATTCTGGGCTCGGGCCCTAATAATAATAATCCTTAGAAAAACAATAGGGCCTTCGCCCTTTTGGGCTCGGGCCCTAATTAAAGCTGCGAGCAGCGATGAACGGGCCCTCGCACCCGGGCTCACCGCCGACCGGTGGCTTCAGGAAAACAGCAAACGGTGGGCAGTATGCTTTTAATACAGTAAATGTAGGAGAAATATGTCAAAGTCACTTAAATGTGCCAAACTTGCCGCTGCCAGCTGGTGGCGCTATGCCTATAACTGATTATTGGCATGTAGATGTGTTCAGGCCAGCACTATTATCAAACATATGAAGTTTGGTGCAGATTGACCTTGGTATGTTTGAGTTAGTGAAATATATGAGATATCCTGCTGCCAACAGGTGGCGCTATGATAATATCTGAATATTGGTCTTTAGGTGTCTTCAGGCCAGGACTCTTACCAAACCTGTGAATTTTGTGGCAGATCAGACATTTTCAGGCTAAGTTATAACCACTTCTATGTCTATGCAGAAACATCAAACTTTGTCAGGCCACCACGGACATGCCCTTTAATGAAAACTCAAGATCTTCTCAATTTAACATCTCTAAGGCTTCAAGATCAGACTGAACAAATATAATGTTGATTTAACTAAATGCAATCAATGCAAGGACTTCAGATAAATGCCAACTGTGAACCAGTATGCTACAAATGATGATAAGAACATGATTCATGATGATAGCAAAATGTTATTATTGCTTCCTTTACATCCACCACTTCTGCTTAAATGTCATTGTTACCTATCTGTACAATTTTTGTGTGGATATTGCTTTGCTGGTGACTCCTGTTATAAGACATCACTCTTAAGTGCTACATAACTAAGAATCAATAAGGAAGACGGTGCCCAGTTGGCACATGCATTCACAGTAATCCTCTGCTAGTTTGGATTTTAAGTTTACAGAATTGAAAGGGTTACACTTTAAAATCAACACACAGACACATACACACAAAATATAAAATGTTGCCATCCAGTTTCATTTGTTAAAATTAACTATATTAGTTAACATGACCAATACATAAATAGCATTTATTAATGTTAATTAATATTAAGCTAAAAAAAGTATTCATATAAAGTTTATGTACTGTGAATTAACATGAACATGAACACAGTTCATGTGGGTGTACAGCAATACACAATAAAGTGCTCTATAAACTCTTCATTCTTTCAAAATATCTTTAAAAATCAAGTTGAGTATTTTAACGGGGTAATATATATATATATTTATAACTGATCTTAAAATTATGGTTTTCAGATGTTTTGAAGAGATAACAATAACGTTTGTTTTGTTGTCAAAGTTTGTCATATTTTTTTATTATTATTATTTTATATTCAATAAATAACACTATGTAAATATTGTCTATCAATGAAGATAAATTGATCATGCTAAAAAGTTGTATTTTTTTAAATCTTTTGCTATGTGACTGAATAGGACAAGTTCATGGTACAGTTAAGTAAAAAATAAATAAAAAACAACAACTGCAAAATACGAACAATGAAAGACAAAGTGACCTTTTATATTTTCTCAAAATATCAGACTCTCAAAGATCAGACATATTTATGTAATTAAAATACATATGTGCATTTTTTGTTCAAAGATGGTCTGTAGGATGGCTCTCTACTCTGTCACCCTCTCTGCCTCTCACCCCTCCCCCCTGCAATAATGAGCTTCTCTGTGCCTGACTGAACGCACACACATACTGTAGAGACATTCACCAGAGTGACAGCAGGTTTCTGAGTTATTTTTTTAATTTTCTTTAATTCATTGAAGCTTGTATAAAATTTATATTTCCAGCACTTGCTCAGAATGATTAGATCTCTGTGTGAAAAAAGTTTTAAAGAGTTTGGATGCTGCACTTTAAAGATATAAAAAATTAGGGTTATGTTTTTTACTATATCTTTAAAAAATCACCACGTCAACACCGTTCGAGATATCCAAAATCCGCTCGCAATTTAACATCTTCAGAATCTTCTCTTCATGTTAAAAAAGTTTGGTGTGAACAGCTGGTTGTTCTTAGGAGTAGTGTGAATTTGTTTACTACCTGATTTTTCAAAAAATCCACCTTCAAATCAAAATAGCCGGCTTTCTGTTGGTCTTAGCTAATGAGTTTGATTTAGAAAGTTGTCCAGATTGATGAGAACAATATATGTACAGAGTTTGGTGACTGTAGGAAAAACTAACCCCCCAACTTTTGTCAAAAGATGGCGCTATAGAGTGCCTGCTCCACGCCCATTTATGACCTTTTGCCAGTGTTTAACTATCATTAATATTGATGTGTGTGTTGAGTTTCATGAAATTCTAAGCATGTTATCTGCCTCGAAAAGACAGGAATGTAATTTTAAAGTTTGACACGTTGCCATGGCAACAGCATTTGATTTATCATCGACCCCTTTACATATTCTTATCGGTCGTGTTTTGACATGATTTTGATGAAGTTTAAAGAAAATCGATTAAAATTAAGAGGCTGATTTCAAAGCATTTTGAAAATGACACGTTTCCTGCTCCCAGTTGGTGGCGCTATAACTTTGACTCATAATAGTCACATTTATGGAATCGGCATCATACAAGGAACAAACTGGTGAAGTTTCATCAGAATCAGGCAATGTGTGCAACAGTTATTAGACACTTCCTGTTTCTCATTTCTCGCCATAACTTTGTCGCCTTGCCACGGCCAAACCGTTCGAGATATCAAAAATCTCCTCGCAATTTAGCGTCCCCAATGTCTTGAGATCATGCTGACCGAGTTTGGTGACAATCCCATGGAATTCCTGGGAGGAGTACGTTAAATTCCAGAGCATGCGCTTTTTAAACAGCCCTAAATATCTCACTTCCTGTTGCGTGGAGCCCATGACATAGAGTTCAAAAGTTGTTCAGCTCGATGAGTTCTATATGTGTACCGAGTTTCATATCAATACGCGCAAGTATGTGTGCGCAGTACATCAAGTTTTCAAACTGTGTTCCAGGGGGCGCTGTAGAGGCCCTGAACCACGCCCGGGTCCCAGCCTCTGTGGCGTCCGGACGACGGCAGATTCCGACGTGTGTGCAAATTTTCAAGAGTTTTTGAGTATGTTAAGGCCCCCAAAAGTGCCCCAACGGTTGAAAAAAAAAACAAATAAAAAAAAAAAAAACAAATAAGAATCCTTAGAAGAACAATAGGGCCTTCGCCCTTTTGGGCTCGGGCCCTAATAAGAATCCTTAGAAGAACAATAGGGCCTTCGCCCTTTTGGGCTCGGGCCCTAATAATTAAAGCTGCAAGCAGCGATGAACGGGCCCTCGCACACGGGCTCACCGCCGACCGGTGGCTTTAGGAACACAGAAAATGGTGGGTAGTATGCTTTTAATACAGTAAAAATAGGAGAAATATGTCAAAGTCATTTAAATGTGCCAAATTTCCTGCTGCCAGCTGGTGGCGCTATGCCTATAACTGATTATTGGCATGTAGATGTGTTCAGGCCACCACTTTCATCAAACATATGAAGTTTGGTGCAGATTGACCTTGGTATGTTTGAGTTAGTGAAAGATATGATATATCCTGCTGCCAACAGGTGGCGCTATGATAATATCTGAATATTGGCCTTTAGGTGTCTTCAGGCCAGGACTCTTACCAAACCTGTGAAGTTTGAGGCAGATCGGACATTTTATGGCTGAGTTATAACAACTTCTATGTCCATGGCGAAACATCAAACTTTGTCAGGCCGCCATGGACACGCCCTTTAACGAAAACTCAAGATCTTCACAATTTAACATCTCTAAGGCCTCGAGATCAGACTGACCAAATATAATGTTGATATCATTAAATCTCTAGGAGGAGTTTGGTACAAGTCATTTCCTATTGCCAACAGGTGGCGCTGTGATTATAATAGAATATAGGCCTTCAGATTGGTTCAGGCCAGGACTCTTATCGAACATGTGAAGTTTGAGGCAAATCGGACATTTTATGGCTGAGTTATAACAAGTTTTATATCCATGGCGAGACCACGAAATTTGCCAGGCCGCCACGGACACACCCTTCAACGAAAACTCAAGATCTTCGCAATTTAACATCGCTAAAGCCTTTTTATTAGACTGACCGATTTTGGTGTTGATCTGATTAAATCTTTTGGAGGAGTTTGTTGCAGAGTACAGCATGACACTTCCTGGTGCCAGCAGGTGGCGCTATGAGTAAAACTGAATATGGGCATGTAGATGTCATCAGGTCAGGAGTGTTATCACACATGTGAAGTTTGGGGCAGATCGGGCATTTTATGCCTGAGTTATAGCAACTTCCTTTTTCATGGCGAAGCATCGAAATTTGCCAGGCCGCCACGGACACGCCCTCGGATGAAAACTCTAGATCTTCGCAATTTAACGTCACAAAGGGCTTTAGATTAGACTCACCAAATTTGCCGTTGATCCGAATAAATCTCTAGGAGGAGTTCGTTCAAGTATGACGCCTGAAAATGGCAAAAATTACACAAATTTTGCTAAGAAAATTAAAAATAACCGACTTCCTGTTGGGTGTCAAATTTTGCTCCAAGAGGCTTTTTTGTAGGTATTGGTGAGCTACATGTGTGTACCGATTTTTGTGCATGTACGTGAATCACAACTGAAAGCGCACACCGCGGAACGTGTAAAGGTGGCGCTATCGAGCCATTTTGCCACACCCACTTCTGCAACCCATATCAGACGTAAATTTTCGCCAGGTCTGATGTGTGTGCGAAGTTTCATGAGTTTTCGGGTATGTCTAAGCCCTCAAAAATGCGATTCATTTTGGAGAATAATAATAATAATAATAATAAACGAAGCAGATCCAATAGGGTCCTCACACCATCGGTGCTCGGGCCCTAATTAAAGCTGCAAGCAGCGATGAACGGGCCCTCGCACCCGGGCTCACCGCCGACCGGTGGCTTTAGAAAAACAGCAAATGGTGGGTAGTATGCTTTTAATACATTAAAAATAGGAGAAATATGTCAAAGTCACTTAAATGTGCCAAATTTCCTGCTGCCAGCTGGTGGCGCTATGCATATAACTGATTATTGGCATGTAGATGTGTTCAGGCCACCACTTTCATCAAACATATGAAGTTTGGTGCAGATTGACCTTGGTATGTTTGAGTTAGTGAAAGATATGATATATCCTGCTGCCAACAGGTGGCGCTATGATAATATCTGAATATTGGCCTTTAGGTGTCTTCAGACCAGGACTCTTACCAAACCTGTGAAGTTTGAGGCAGATCGAACATTTTATGGCTGAGTTATAACAACTTCTATGTCCATGGCGAAACATCAAACTTTGTCAGGCCGCCACAGACACGCCCTTTAACGAAAACTCAAGATCTTCGCAATTTAACATCTTTAAGGCCTCTAGATCAGAATGACCAAATATAATGTTAATATCATTAAATCTCTAAGAGGAGTTTGATACAAGTCATTTCCTGTTGCCAACAGGTGGCGCTGTGATTATAATAGAATGTTGGCCTTGAGATGTGTTCAGGCCAGGACTCTTATCGAATATGTGAAGTTTGAGGCAAATCGGACATTTTATGGCTGAGTTATAACAAGTTTTATATCCATGGCGAGACCTCGAAATTTGTCAGGCCGCCACGGACACGCCCTTTACCGAAAACTCAAGATCTTTACAATTTAACATCGCTAAGGCCTTTATATTAGACTGACCGATTTTGGAGTTGATCTGTATAAATCTCTAGGAGGAGTTGGTTGTAGAGTACAGCATGACACTTCCTGTTGCCTGCAGGTGGCGCTATGAGTAAAACTGAATATGGGCATGTAGATGTCATCAGGTCAGGAGTGTTATCACACATGTTAAGTTTGGGACGGATCGGACATTGTATGCCTGAGTTATAGCAACTTCCTTTTTCATGGCGAAACATCGAAATTTGCGAGGCCGCCATGGACACGCCCTCCGATAAAAACTCTAGATCTTCACAATTTAACGTCACAAAGGGCTTTAGACTAGACTCTGCAAATTTGGTGTTGTTCCGAATAAACCTCTAGGAGGAGTTCGTTCAAGTACGACGCCTGAAAATGGCAAAAATGACAAAAATTTTGTTGAGAATATTAATATTAACCGACTTCCTGTTGGGTTACGGATTTTGCTCCAAGAGGCTTTTTTGTAGGTATTGGTGTGTTACATGTGTGTACCGATTTCCGTGCATGTACGTGAATCACAGCTGAAAGCGCACACCGCGGAACGTGTAAAGGTGGCGCTGTCGAGCCATTTTGCCACACCCACTTCTGAAGCCCATATCAGACGTAAATTTTCGCCAGGTCTGATGTGTGTGCGAAGTTTCATGAGTTTTCGGGTATGTCTAAGCCCTCAAAAATGCGATTCATTTTGGAGAAGAATAATAATAATAATAATAATAATAATAATTAAAGCTGCAAGCAGCGATGAACGGGCCCTCGCACACGGGCTCACCGCCGACCGGTGGCTTTAGGAACACAGCAAATGGTGGGTAGAATGCTTTTAATACAGTAAAAATAGGAGAAATATGTCAAAGTCACTTAAATGTGCCAAATTTCCTGCTGCCAGCTGGTGGCGCTATGCCTAAATCTGATTATTGACATGTAGATGTGTTCAGGCCACCACTTTCATCAAACATATGAAGTTTGGTGCAGATTGACCTTGGTATGTTTGAGTTAGTGAAAGATATGATATATCCTGCTGCCAACAGGTGGCGCTATGATAATATCTGAATATTGGTCTTTAGATGTCTTCAGGCCAGGACTCTCACCAAACCTGTGAAGTTTGAGGCAGATCGGACATTTTATGGCTGAGTTATAACAACTTCTATGTCCATGGCGAAACATCAAACTTTGTCATGCAGCCACAGACACGCCCTTTAACGAAAACTCAAGATCTTCGCAATTTAACATCTTTAAGGCCTCTAGATCAGACTGACCAAATATAATGTTGATATCATTAAATCTCTAGGAGGAGTTTGATACAAGTCATTTCCTGTTGCCAACAGGTGGCGCTGTGATTATAATAGAATATTGGCCTTCAGATTGGTTCAGGCCAGGACTCTTATCGAACATGTGAAGTTTGAGGCAAATCGGACATTTTATGGCTGAGTTATAACAAGTGTATTATCCATGGCGAGACCTCGAAATTTACCAGGCCGCCACGGACACGCCCTTCAACGAAAACTCAAGATCTTAGCAATTTAACATCGCTAAAGCCTTTTTATTAGACTGACCGATTTTGGTGTTGATCTGATAAAATCTCTTGGAGGAGTTTGTTGCAGAGTACAGCATGACACTTCCTGTTGCCAGCAGGTGGCGCTATGAGTAAAACTGAATATGGGCATGTGGATGTCATCAGGTCAGGAGTGTTATCACACATGTGAAGTTTGGGACGGATCGGACATTGTATGCCTGAGTTATAGCAACTTCCTTTTTCATGGCGAAACATCGAAATTTGCGAGGCCGCCATGGACACGCCCTCCGATAAAAACTCTAGATCTTCACAATCTAACGTCACAAAGGGCTTTAGACTAGACTCTGCAAATTTGGTGTTGATCCGAATAAACCTCTAGGAGGAGTTCGTTCAAGTACGACGCCTGAAAATGGCAAAAATGACACAAATTTTGTTGAGAATATTAATATTAACCGACTTCCTGTTGGGTTCCGGATTTTGCTCCAAGAGGCTTTTTTGTAGGTATTGGTGTGTTACATGTGTGTACCGATTTCCGTGCATGTACGTGAATCACAGCTGAAAGCGCACACCGCGGAACGTGTAAAGGTGGCGCTGTCGAGCCATTTTGCCACACCCACTTCTGAAACCCATATCAGACGTAAATTTTCCCCAGGTCTGATGTGTGTGCGAAGTTTCATGAGTTTTCGGGTATGTCTAAGCCCTCAAAAATGCGATTCATTTTGGAGAAGAATAATAATAATAATTAAAGCTGCAAGCAGCGATGAACGGGCCCTCGCACACGGGCTCACCGCCGACCGGTGGCTTTTGGAACACAGCTAATGGTGGGCAGTATGCATTTAATCCGGTAAAAATAGGAAAAATTATGTCAAAGTCACTTAAATGTGCCAAATTTCCTGCTGCCAGCTGGTGGCGCTATGCCTATAACTGACTATTGGCATGTAGATGTGTTCAGGCTGGCACTTTCATCAAACATATGAAGTTTGGTGCAGATTGACCTTGGCATGTTTGAGTTAGTGAAAGATATGATATATCCTGCTGCCAACAGGTGGCGCTATGATAATATCTGAATATTGGCCTTTAGGTGTCTTCAGGCCTGGACTCTTACAAAACCTGTGAAGTTTGAGGCAGATCGGACATTTTATGGCTGAGTTATAACAACTTCTATGTACATGGCGAAACATCAAACTTTGTGACGCCGCCACGGACACGCCCTTTAACGAAAACTCAAGATCTTCACAATTTAACATCTCTAAGGCCTCTAGATCAGACTGAGCAAATATAAAGTTGATATCATTAAATCTCTAGGAGGAGTTTGCTACAAGTCATTTCCTGTTGCCAACAGGTGGCGCTGTGATTATAATAGAATATTGGCCTTCAGATTTGTTCAGGCCAGGACTCTTATCGAATATGTGAAGTTTGAGGCAAATCGGACATTTTATGGCTGAGTTATAACAAGTTTTATATCCATGGCGAGACCTCGAAATTTGTCAGGCCGCCACGGACACGCCCTTTACCGAAAACTCAAGATCTTTACAATTAAACATCGCTAAGGCCTTTATATTAGACTGACCGATTTTGGAGTTGATCTGTATAAATCTCTAGGAGGAGTTTGCTGTAGAGTACAGCATGACACTTCCTGTTGCCTGCAGGTGGCGCTATGACCATAACTGAATATGGGCATGTAGATGTCTTCAGGTCAGGAGTGTTATCACACATGTGAAGTTTGGGACAGATCGGACATTTTATGCCTAAGTTATAGCAACTTCCTTTTTCATGGCGAAACATCGAAATTTGCGAGGCCGCCACGGACACGCCCTCCGATGAAAACTCTAGATCTTCACAATTTAACGTCACAAAGGGCTTTAGACTAGACTCAGCAAATTTGGCGTTGATCCGAATAAATCTGTAGGAGGAGTTCGTTCAAGTACGACACCTGAAAAAGGCAAAAATGACACAAATTTTGTTGAGAATATTAATATTAATCGACTTCCTTTTGGGTTCCGGATTTTGCTCCAAGAGGCTTTTTTGTAGGTTTTGGTGTGTTACATGTGTGTACCGATTTCCGTGCATGTACGTGAATCACAGCTGAAAGCGCACACTGCTGAACGTCTAAAGGTGGCGCTGTCGAGCCATTTTGCCACACCCACTTCTGAAACCCAAATCAGACGTAAATTTTCGCCAGGTTTGATGTGTGTGCAAAGTTTTGTGAGTTTTCGGGAATGTTTAGGTCCTCTAAAATGCGATTCACTTTGGAGAAGAATAATAATAATAATAATAATAATTAAAGCTGCAAGCAGCGATGAACGGGCCCTCGCACACGGGCTCACCGCCGACCGGTGGCTTTAGGAACACAGCAAACGGTGGGCAGTATGCTTTTAATACAGTAAATGTAGGAAAAATAGATCAAAGTCACTTAAATATGCCAAACTTCCTGCTGCCAGCTGGTGGCGCTATGCCTATAACTGATTATTGGCATGTAGATGTGTTCAGGCCAGCACTTTCATCAAACATATGAAGTTTGGTGCAGATTGACCTTGGTATGTGTGAGTTAGTGCAATATATGATATATCCTGCTGCCAATAGGTGGCACTATAATAATATCTTTATATTGGCCTTTAGATGTCTTCAGGCCAGGACTCTTACCAAACATGTGAAGTTTGAGGCAGATCGGACATTTTATGGCTGAGTTATAACAACTTTTATGTCCATGGCGAAACATCAAACTTTGTCAGGCCGCCACGGACACGCCCTTTAACGAAAACTCAAGATCTTCACAATTTAACATCTCTAAGGCCTCGAGATCAGACTGACCAAATATAATGTTGATATCATTAAATCTCTAGGAGGAGTTTGGTACAAGTCATTTCCTGTTGCCAACAGGTGGCGCTGTGATTATAATAGAATATAGGCCTTCAGATTGGTTCAGGCCAGGACTCTTATCGAACATGTGAAGTTTGAGGCAAATCGAACATTTTATGGCTGAGTTATAACAAGATTTATATCCATGGCGAGACCACGAAATTTGCCAGGCCGCCACGGACACGCCCTTCAACGAAAACTCAAGATCTTCGCAATTTAACATCGCTAAAGCCTTTTTATTAGACTGACCGATTTTGGTGTTGATCTGATTAAATCTCCAGGAGGAATTTGTTGCAGAGTACAGCATGACACTTCCTGGTGCCTGCAGGTGGCGCTATGAGTAAAACTGAATATGGGCATGTAAATGTCTTCAGGTCAGGAGTGTTATCACACATGTGAAGTTTGGGGCAGATCGGGCATTTTATGCCTGAGTTATAGCAACTTCCTTTTTCATGGCGAAACATCGAAATTTGCGAGGCCGCCACGGACACGCCCTCTGATGAAAACTCTAGATCTTCGCAATTTAACGTCACAAAGGGCTTTAGATTAGACTCACCAAATTTGGTGTTGATCCGAATAAATCTCTAGGAGGAGTTCGTTCAAGTATGACGCCTGAAAATGGCAAAAATGACACAAGTTTTGCTAAGAAAATTAATAATAACCGACTTCCTGTTGGGTTTCGGATTTTGTCCCAGGAGGCTTTTTTGTAGGTATTGGTGAGTTACATGTGTGTACCGATTTGCGTGCATGTACGTGAATCACAGCTGAAAGCGCACACCGCTGAACGTCTAAAGGTGGCGCTGTCGAGCCATTTTGCCACACCCACTTCTGAAACCCAAATCAGACGTAAATTTTCGCCAGGTTTGATGTGTGTGCAAAGTTTTGTGAGTTTTCGGGAATGTTTAGGTCCTCTAAAATGCGATTCATTTTGGAGAAGAAGAAGAATAATAATAATAATAATAATAATAAACGGAGCAGATTCAATAGGGTCCTCACACCATCGGTGCTCGGGCCCTAATAATAATAAACGAAGCAGATCCAATAGGGTCCTCACACCATCGGTGCTCGGGCCCTAATTAAAGCTGCAAGCAGCGATGAACGGGCCCTCGCACACGGGCTCACCGCCGACCGGTGGCTTTAGGAACACAGCAAACGGTGGGCAGTATGCTTTTAATACAGTAAATGTAGGAAAAATAGATCAAAGTCACTTAAATGTGCCAAATTACCTGCTGCCAGCTGGTGGCGCTATGCATATAACTGATTATTGGCATGTAGATGTGTTCAGGCCACCACTTTCATCAATCATATGAAGTTTGGTGCAGATTGACCTTGGTATGTTTGAGTTAGTGAAAGATATGATATATCCTGCTGCCAACAGGTGGCACTATGATAATATCTGAATATTGGCCTTTAGGTGTCTTCAGGCCAGGAATCTTACCAAACCAGTGAAGTTTGAGGCAGATCGGACATTTTATGGCTGAGTTATAACAACTTATATGTCTATGGCGAAACATCAAACTTTGTCATGCCGCCACAGACACGCCCTTTAACGAAAACTCAAGATCTTCACAATTTAACATCTCTAAGGCCTCTAGATCAGAATGGCCAAATATAATGTTGACATCATTAAATCTCTAGGAGGAGTTTGATACAAGTCATTTCCTGTTGCCAACAGGTGGCGCTGTGATTATAATAGAATATTGGCCTTCAGATGTGTTCAGGCCAGGACTCTTATCGAATATGTGAAGTTTGAGGCAAATCGGACATTTTATGGCTGAGTTATAACAAGTTTTATATCCATGGCGAGACCTTGAAATTTGTCAGGCCGCCACGGACACGCCCTTTACCGAAAACTCAAGATCTTCACAATTTAACATCGCTACGGCCTTTATATTAGACTGACCGATTTTGGTGTTGATCTGTATAAATCTCTAGGAGGAGTTGGTTGTAGAGTACAGCATGACACTTCCTGTTGCCAGCAGGTGGCGCTATGACTATAACTGAATATGGATATGTAGATGTCATCAGGTCAGGAGTGTTATCACACATGTGAAGTTTGGGACAGATCGGACATTTTATGCCTAAGTTATAGCAACTTCCTTTTTCATGGCGAAACATCGAAATTTGCGAGGCCGCCACGGACACGCCCTCCGATGAAAACTCTAGATCTTCACAATTTAACGTCACAAAGGGCTTTAGATTGGACTCACCAAATTTGCTGTTGATCGGAGTAAATCTCTAGGAGGAGTTCGTTCAAGTACGACGCCTGAAAATGGCAAAAATGACACAAATTTTGCTAAGAAAATTAATAATAACCGACTTCCTGTTGGGTTTCGGATTTTGTTCCAGGAGGCTTTTTTGTAGGTATTGGTGAGTTACATGTGTGTACCGATTTTCATGCATGTACGTGAATCATAGCTGAAAGCGCACACCGCGGAACGTGTAAAGGTGGCGCTATCGAGCCGTTTTGCCACACCCATCTCTGAAACCCATATCAGACATCCATTTTCGCCAGGTTTGATGTGTGTGCAAAGTTTCATGAGTTTTCGGGTATGTTTAGGCCCTCAAAAATGCGATTCATTCCGGAGAAGAAGAATAATAATAATAATAATAAACGAAGCAGATCCAATAGGGTCCTCACACCATCGGTGCTCGGGCCCTAATAATAATAATAATAATAATAATAAACGGAGCAGATTCAATAGGGTCCTCACACCATCGGTGCTCGGGCCCTAATAATAATAATAATTAAAGCTGCAAGCAGCGATGGTAGGGCCCTCGCACTCGGGCTCACCGCCGATTGGTGGCGAATGGTGGGCACTATGCTATTAACACAGAAAATGTAGTAGGAATATGTCAAAGTCATTGATATGTGCCAATCTTCCTTCTGCCAGCTGGTGGCGCTATGCCTATAACTGAATATTGGCATGCAGATGTGTTCAGGCCAGTGCTTTTATCAAACTTATGAAGTTTGGTGAAGCTTGAACATGGCATGCTTGAGTGTAAGTCATGACATATCCTGCTGCCAACAGGTGGCGCTATTACAAAATATTGTCTTTTAGATGTCTTCAGGCCAGGACTATTGCCAAACATGTCAAGTTTGGTGCAAATTGTACATTGCATGCTTAAGTTAGTGTAAAACAAGTAATTTGCTGTTGCCAGCTGGTGGCGCTATGACTATAACTAAATATTGGCATGTAAATGTATTCAGGCCAGGACTCTTATCAAACATATTAAGTTTGGGGCTGATTGGACATTGCATGCCTGAGTTACAGTAACTTCCTGTTTCATTGCATTAAGAGTATGCTTTAGCACTTAGCTAAATGTCACTAACATGTTTCTAACATGTTGCTACCCTATTTTAACACTTGTTGATATTTTTAAAATGTTGCTAGGCATCCACAACAGTATTAAATATGTGGCTTCCTATTACCAGCTGGTGGCGCTATGACTATAGCTGAATATGGGCATGTATATATCTTCAGGCCAGGACTCTTATCAAACATGTGAAGTTTGGGGCTGATTGGACATTGCATGCCTGAGTTACAGTAACTTCCTGTTTCATTGCATTAAGAGCATGCTTTAGCACTTAGCTAAATGTTGCTAACATGTTATAGCATGTTTCTAGCATGTTGCTACCCTATTTAACACTTGTTGATATTTTTAAAATGTTGCTTGGCATCCACAACAGTATTAAACATGTGACTTCCTGTTGCCAGCAGGTGGCACTATCACTATAACTGAATATGGGCATGGGCTTGTGTTCAGACCAGGACTCTTATCAAACATATTAAGCTTGGGTCAGATTGGACATTGTATGCATGAGTTACACTTATTTTTCTTTGTATTAATATCATGCTTTAGCTCTCAGCTAAGTGTTGCTAGCATGTTTTAACATGATTCTAGCATGATGCTAGCCTATTTAAAACTTGCTGACACTTTTTATTATGTTGCTAGGAGTCCGTAACACCATTAAACGTCACTTCCTGTTGTCAGCAGGTGGTTCTGTGACTATAACTGCATGTATATATCTTCAGGCCAGGAGTCTTATCAAACGTGAAGTTTGGGGCTGATTGGACATTGCATGTCTGAGTTACAGTAACTTCCTGTTTTATGTCTTTAACAACATGCTTTAGCACTAAGTAAGTGTTGCTAGCATGTTTGAGTAAGTTTTAAACTAGTTTAGCACTCAATGGCTTTTTTAGTGTGTTGCTAATAGTGTGTCACAGTGTTAAACATGTCACTTCCTGTTGACAGTAGGTGGCGCTATAACTATAACTGAATATTGGCATGTAGATATCTTCAGGCCAGGACTGTTATCAAACATGTGAAGTTTGGGGCTGATTGGACATTGCATGCCTGAGTTACAGTAACTTCCTGTTTCATTGCATTAAGAGTATGCTTTAACACGTAGCTAAATGTTGCTAACATGTTTCTAACATGTTGCTACCCTATTTTAACACTTGTTGATATTTTTAAAATGTTGCTAGGCATCCACAACAGTATTAAACATGTGGCTTCCTATTACCAGCTGGTGGCGCTATGACTATAGCTGAATATGGGCATGTATATATCTTCAGGCCAGGACTCTTATCAAACATGTGAAGTTTGGGGCTGATTGGACATTGCATGCCTGAGTTACAGTAACTTCCTGTTTCATTGCATTAAGAGCATGCTTTAGCACTTAGCTAAATGTTGCTAACATGTTATAGCATGTTTCTAGCATGTTGCTACCCTATTTAACACTTGTTGATATTTTTAAAATGTTGCTTGGCATCCACAACAGTATTAAACATGTGACTTCCTGTTGCCAGCAGGTGGCACTATCACTATAACTGAATATGGGCATGGGCTTGTGTTCAGACCAGGACTCTTATCAAATATATTAAGCTTGGGTCAGATTGGACATTGTATGCATGAGTTACACTTATTTTTCTTTGTATTAATATCATGCTTTAGCTCTCAGCTAAGTGTTGCTAGCATGTTTTAACATGATTCTAGCATGATGCTAGCCTATTTAAAACTTGCTGACGCTTTTTTTATGTTGCTAGGAGTCCGTAACACCATTAAACGTCACTTCCTGTTGTCAGCAGGTGGCGCTGTGACTATAACTGAATATGGGCATGTATATATCTTCAGGCCAGGAGTCTTATCAAACATGTGAAGTTTGGGGCTGATTGGACATTGCATGCCTTAGTTACAGTAACTTCCTATTTTATGTCTTTAACAACATGCTTTAGCACTAAGTAAGTGTTGCTAGCATGTTTGAGTACGTTTTAAACTAGTTTAGCACTCAATGGCTTTTTTAGTGTGTTGCTAATAGTGTGTCACAGTGTTAAACATGTCACTTCCTGTTGACAGTAGGTGGCGCTATAACTATAACTGAATATTGGCATGTAGACATCTTCAGGTCACGACTGTTATCAAACATGTGAAGTTTGGGGCTGATTGGACATTGCATGCCTGAGTTACAGTAACTTCCTGTTTCATTGCATTAAGAGCATGCTTTAGCACTTAGCTAAATGTTGCTAACATGTTATAGCATGTTTCTAGCATGTTTCTACCCTTTTTAACAGTTGTTGAATTTTTTTTTTAAATGTTGCTAGTCATCCACAACAGTATTAAACATATGGCTTCCTGTTACCAGCTGGTGGCGCTATGACTATAACTGAATACAGGCATGGGCGTGTGTTTAGGCCAGGATTCTTATCAAACATGTTAAGTTTGGGGATGATTGGACATGGTATGCCTGAGTTATAGTAACTTCCTGTTTTATTGTATTATTAGCATGCTTTAGCATATTAGCTAAGTGTTGCTAGCATGCTTTATTATTTTTGTAGCATGTTGAATATTAAGTTTGGGTCAGATTCAACAGTATGTACATGAGTTACAGCAATTTCCTTTTGTATTTGTATTAATAGCATGCTTTAGCTCTTAGCTAAGTGTTGCTAGCATGTTTTAGCATGTTTGTAGCATGTTGCTAGCCTATTTACGACTTGTTAACGCTTTTCAATATGTTTCTAGGAGTCCGTAACAGTGTTAAACATGTCATTTCCTGTTGTCAGCAGGTGGCGCTATGACTATAACTGAATTTGGGCACTGACATGTGTTCAGGACCGGACTGTCATCAAACATGTGAAGTTTGAGGCAGATTGGACATCGTATGCCTGAGTTATAGCAACTTCCTTTTTCATGGCGAAACATCAAAGTTTGTCAGGTCGCCACGGACACGCCCATCGACGAAAACTCTAAAGCTTCGCAATTTAACATCGCAAAGGCCTTATGATGACACTCAGCAAATTTGAAGATGATCGGATAAAAACTGTAGGAGGAGTTCGTTAAAGTACGAGGCCTGAAAATGGCAAAAACTGCACAAAAATCGTACAGGAAATTCAATATAACGGACTTCCTGTTGGGTTTCGGATGTTGCACCAGGAGACTTTTTTGTAGGTATTGGTGTGTTACATATTTGTACCGAGTTTCGTACATGTACGTGAAACGTAGCTCGAGGCGCACTCCGTTGAAATTTTATAGGTGGCGCTATCGAGCCATTTTGCCACACCCACTTTTGAAAACCATATCAGATGTAAATTTTCGCCAGGTCTGATGCATGTGCAAAGTTTCGTGAGTTTTCGGGCATGTTTAGGCCCTCAAAAAGACTTTTCATTTTGGAGAAGAAGAAGAAGAAGAATAATTAAAGCTGCAAGCAGCGATGAACGGGCCCTCGCACACGGGCTCACCGCCGACCGGTGGCTTCAGGAACACAGCTAATGGTGGGCAGTATGCTTTTAATAGAGTAAAAATAGGAGAAATATGTCAAAGTCACTTAAAAGTGCCAAATTTCCTGCTGCCAGCTGGTGGCGCTATGCCTATAACTGATTATTGGCATGTAGATGTGTTCAGGCCAGCACTTTTATCAAACATATGAAGTTTGGTGCAGATTGGCCTAGGTATGTTTGAGTTAGTGAAAGATATGATATATCCTGCTGCCAACAGGTGGCGCTATGATAATATCTGAATATTGTCCTTTAGGTATCTTCAGGCCAGGACTCTTACCAAACCTGTGTATTTTGAGGCAGATCGGACATTTTATGGCTGAGTTATAACAACTTCTATGTCCATGGCGAAACATCAAACTTTGTCACGCCGCCACAGACACGCCCTTTAACGAAAACTCAAGATCTTCGCAATTTAACATCTCTAAGGCCTCTAGATCAGAATGACCAAATATAATGTTGATATCATTAAATCTCTAGGAGGAGTTTGATACAAGTCATTTCCTGTTGCCAACAGGTGGCGCTGTGATTATAATAGAATATTGGCCTTCAGATGTGTTCAGGCCAGGACTCTTATCGAATATGTGAAGTTTGAGGCAAATCGGACATTTTATGGCTGAGTTATAACAAGTTTTATATCCATGGCGAGACCTCGAAATTTGTCAGGCTGCCACGGACACGCCCTTTACCGAAAACTCAAGATCTTCACAATTTAATATCGCTAAGGCCTTTATATTAGACTGGCCTATTTTGGTATTGATCTGTATAAATCTCTAGGAGGAGTTGGTTGAAGAGTACAGCATGACACTTCCTGTTGCCTGCAGGTGGCGCTATGACTATAACTGAATATGGGCATGTAGATGTCTTCAGGTCAGGAGTGTTATCACACATGTGAAGTTTGGGACAGATCGGACATTTTATGGCTAAGTTATAGCAACTTCCTTTTTCATGGCGAAACATCGAAATTTGCGAGGCCGCCACGGACACGCCCTCTGATGAAAACTCTAGATCTTCACAATTTAACGTCACAAAGGGCTTTAGATTAGACTCACCAAATTTGCTGTTGATCGGAATAAATCTCTAGGAGGAGTTCGTTCAAGTACGACGCCTGAAAATGGCAAAAATGACACAAATTTTGTTGAGAATATTAATATTAACCGACTTCCTGTTGGGTTCCGGATTTTGCTCCAAGAGGCTTTTTTGTAGGTATTGGTGTGTTACATGTGTGTACCGATTTCTGTGTATGTACGTGAATCACAGCTGAAAGCGCACACCGCTGAACTTCTAAAGGTGGCGCTGTCGAGCCATTTTGCCACACCCACTTCTGAAACCCATATCAGACGTAAATTTTCGCCAGGTTTGATGTGTGTGCAAAGTTTTGTGAGTTTTCGGGCATGTTTAGGTCCTCTAAAATGCGATTCATTTTGGAGAAGAATAATAATAATAATAATAATAATAATAATAATAATAATAATAATAAACGGAGCAGATTCAATAGGGTCCTCACACCATCGGTGCTCGGGCCCTAATAAGAATCCTTAGAAGAACAATAGGGCCTTCGCCCTTTTGGGCTCGGGCCCTAATTAAAGCTGCGAGCAGCGATGAACGGGCCCTCGCACCCGGGCTCACCGCCGACCGGTGGCTTCAGGAAAACAGCAATCGGTGGGCAGTATGCTTTTAATACAGTAAATATAGAAAAAATATGTCATAAGTCATTTAAATGTGCCAAAATTGCTGCTGCCAGCTGGTGGCGCTATGCCTATAACTGATTATTGACATGTAGATGTGTTCAGGCCAGCACTATTATCAAACATATGAAGTTTGGTGCAGATTGACCTTGGTGTGTTTGAGTTAGTGAAATATATGAGATATCCTGCTGCCAACAGGTGGCGCTATGATAATATCTGAATATTGGTCTTTAGGCGTCTTCAGGCCAGGACTCTTACCAAACCTGTGAATTTTGTGGCAGATCAGACATTTTCAGGTTAAGTTATAACCACTTCTATGTCTATGCAGAAACATCAAACTTTGTCAGGCCACCACGGACATGCCCTTTAATGAAAACTCAAGATCTTCACAATTTAACATCTCTAAGGCCTCAAGATCAGACTGACCAAATATAATGTTGATTTAATTAAATGCAATCAATGCAAGGACTTCAGATAGATGCCAACTGTGAACCAGTATGCTACAAATAAGAACATGTAATTCATGATGATAGCAAAATGTTATTATTGCTTCCTTTATATCCACCACTTCTGCTTAAATGTCATTGTTACCTATCTGTACAATTTTTGTATAATATATTTTTGTATAAAATCAATTGTTGTCATAACTAAGAATCAATAAGGAAGACGGTGCCCAGTTGGCACATGCATTCACAGTAACCATCTGCTAGTTTGGATTTTAAGTTTACAGAATTGAAAGGGTTACACTTTAAAATCAACACACAGACACATACACACAAAATATAAAATGTTGCCATCCAGTTTCATTTGTTAAAATTAACTATATCAGTTAACATGACCAATAAATAAATAGCATTTATTAATGTTAATTAATATTAAGCTAAAAAAAGTATTCATATAAAGTTTATGTACTGTGAATTAACATGAACATGAACACAGTTCATGTGGGTGTACAGCAAAACACAATAAAGTGCTCTATAAACGCTTCATTCTTTCAAAATATCTTTAAAAATCAAGTTGAGTATTTTAACGGGGTGATACATATATATAACTGATCTTAAAATTATGGTTTTCAGATGTTTTGAAGAGATAACAGTAACGTTTGTTTTGTTGTCAAAGTTTGTCTTAATTTTTTATTATTATGATTTTATATTCAATAAATAACACTATGTAAATATTGTCTATCAATGAAGATAAATTGATCATGCTAAAAAGTTGTATTTTTTTAAATCTTTTGCTATGTGACTGAATAGGACAAGTTCATGGTACAGTTAAGTAAAAAATAAATAAAAAACAACAACTGCAAAAAATGAACAATGAAAGACTTACTGACCCTTTATATTTTCTCAAAATATCAGACTCTCAAAGATCAGACATATTTATGTAATTACACTACATACAGTATGTGCATTTTGTTCAAAGATGGTCTGTAGGATGGCTCTCTACTCTGTCACCCTCTCTGCCTCTCACCCCTCCCCCCTGCAATAATGAGCTTCTCTGTGCCTGACTGAACGCACACACATACTGTAGAGACATTCACCAGAGTGACAGCAGGTTTCTGAGTTCTTTTTTAAATTTTCTTTAATTCATAGAAGCTTGTATACATTTTTTATTTCCAGCACTTGCTCAGAATGATTAGATCTCTGTGTGAAAAAAGTTTTAAAGAGTTTGGATGCTGCACTTTAAAGATATAAAAATATTTTTTACTATATCTTTAAAAAATCACCACGTCCACACCGTTCAAGATATCCAAAATCCGGTCGCAATTTAACATCTTCAGAATATTCTCTTCATGTTAAAAAAGTTTGGTGTGAACAGCTGGTTGTTCTTAGAAGTAGTGTGCATTTGTTTACAGCCTGATTTTTCCAAAAATCCACATTCAAATCAAAATAGCCGGCTTTCTGTTGGTCTCAGCTAATGAGTTTGATTTAGAAAGTTGTCCAAATTGATGAGATTAATATATGTACAGAGTTTAGTGACTGTAGGAAAAACTAACCCCCCAACTTTTGTCAAAAGATGGCGCTATAGAGTGCCTGCTCCACGCCCATTTATGACCTTTTGCCAGTGTCTAACTATCATAAATATTGATGTGTGTGTTGAGTTTCATGAAATTCTAAGCATGTTAACTGCCTCGAAAAGACAGGAATCTAATTTTAAAGTTTGACATGTTGCCATGGCAACAGCATTCGATTTATCATCGACCCCTTTACATATTCTTATCGGCCGTGTTTTGACATGATTTTGATGAAGTTTAAAGAAAATCGAGTAAAATTAAGAGGCTGATATCAAAGCATTTTGAAAATGACACACTTCCTGCTGCCAGTTGGTGGCGCTATAACTTTGACTCATAATAGTCACATTTATGGAATCGGCATCATACAAGGAACAAACTGGTGAAGTTTCATCAGAATCAGGCAATGTGGTCAACAGTTATTAGACACTTCCTGTTTCTCATTTCTCGCCATAACTTTGTCGCCTTGCCACGGCCAAACCGTTCGAGATATCAAAAATCTCCTCGCAATTTAGCGTCCCCAATGTCTTGAGATCATGCTGACCGAGTTTGGTGACAATCCCATGGAATTCCTGGGAGGAGTACGTTAAATTCCAGAGCATGCGCTTTTTAAACAGCCCTAAATATCTCACTTCCTGTTGCGTGGAGCCCATGACATAGAGTACAAAAGTTGTTTGGCTCAGTGAGATCTATATGTGTACCGAGTTTCATATCAATACATGCAAGTATGTGTGCGCAGTACATCAAGTTTTCAAACTGTGTTCCAGGGGGCGCTGTAGAGGCCCTGAACCACGCCCGGGTCCCAGCCTCTTTGGCGTCCTGATGGCCGCAGATTCCGACGTGTGTGCAAATTTTCAAGAGTTTTTGAGTATGTTAAGGCCCCCAAAAGTGCCCGGAAGGTTGAAAAAAAGAAAAAAAAAAAAAAAAAAAAAAAAAAAAAAAATAATAACCCTTAGAAGAACAATAGGGCCTTCGCCCTTTTGGGCTCGGGCCCTAATAAACGGAGCAATTCCAATAGGGTCCTCGCACTGTAGTGCTCGGGCCCTAATAATAATAATAATAATAATAATAAACGAAGCAGATCCAATAGGGTCCTCACACCATCGGTGCTCGGGCCCTAATAATAATAATAATAATAATAATAAACGAAGCAGATCCAATAGGGTCCTCACACCATCGGTGCTCGGGCCCTAATTAAAGCTGCGAGCAGCGATGAACGGGCCCTCGCACCCGGGCTCACCGCCGACCGGTGGCTTCAGGAAAACAGCAAACGGTGGGCAGTATGCTTTTAATACAGTAAATGTAGGAGAAATATGTCAAAGTCACTTAAATGTGCCAAACTTGCCGCTGCCAGCTGGTGGCGCTATGCCTATAACTGATTATTGGCATGTAGATGTGTTCAGGCCAGCACTATTATCAAACATATGAAGTTTGGTGCAGATTGACCTTGGTATGTTTGAGTTAGTGAAATATATGAGATATCCTGCTGCCAACAGGTGGCGCTATGATAATATCTGAATATTGGTCTTTAGGTGTCTTCAGGCCAGGACTCTTACCAAACCTGTGAATTTTGTGGCAGATCAGACATTTTCAGGCTAAGTTATAACCACTTCTATGTCTATGCAGAAACATCAAACTTTGTCAGGCCACCACGGACATGCCCTTTAATGAAAACTCAAGATCTTCACAATTTAACATCTCTAAGGCCTCAAGATCAGACTGACCAAATATAATGTTGATTTAATTAAATGCAATCAATGCAAGGACTTCAGATAGATGCCAACTGTGAACCAGTATGCTACAAATGATGATAAGAACATGATTCATGATGATAGCAAAATGTTATTATTGCTTCCTTTACATCCACCACTTCTGCTTAAATGTCATTGTTACCTATCTGTACAATTTTTGTGTGGATATTGCTTTGCTGGTGACTTCTGTTATAAGACATCACTCTTAAGTGCTACATAACTAAGAATCAATAAGGAAGACGGTGCCCAGTTGGCACATGCATTCACAGTAACCCTCTGCTAGTTTGGATTTAAAGTTTACAGAATTGAAAGGGTTACACTTTAAAATCAACACACAGACACATACACACAAAATATAAAATGTTGCCATCCAGTTTCATTTGTTAAAATTAACTATATTAGTTAACATGACCAATAAATTAATAGCATTTATTAATGTTAATTAATATTAAGCTAAAAAAAGTATTCATATAAAGTTTATGTACTGTAAATTAACATGAACATGAACACAGTTCATGGGGGTGTACAGCAATACACAATAAAGTGCTCTATAAACTCTTCATTATTTCAAAATATCTTTAAAAATCAAGTTGAGTATTTTAACGGGGTGATATATATATATATATTTATAACTGATCTTAAAATTATGGTTTTCAGATGTTTTGAAGAAATTAACAGTAACGTTTGTTTTGTTGTCAAAGTTTGTCATAATTTTTTATTATTATTATTTTATATTCAATAAATAACACTATGTAAATATTGTCTATCAATGAAGATAAATTGATCATGCTAAAAAGTTGTATTTTTTTTTAATCTTTTGCTATGTGACTGAATAGGACAAGTTCATGGTACAGTTAAGTAAAAAATAAATAAAAAACAACAACTGCAAAATACGAACAATGAAAGACTAAGTGACCCTTTATATTTTCTCAAAATATCAGACTCTCAAAGATCAGACATATTTATGTAATTAAAATACATATGTGCATTTTTTGTTCAAAGATGGTCTGTAGGATGGCTCTCTACTCTGTCACCCTCTCTGCCTCTCACCCCTCCCCCCCTGCAATAATGAGCTTCTCTGTGCCTGACTGAACGCACACACATACTGTAGAGACATTCACCAGAGTGACAGCAGGTTTCTGAGTTATTTTTTTTTAATTTTCTTTAATTCATTGAAGCTTGTATAAAATTAATATTTCCAGCACTTGCTCAGAATGATTAGATCTCTGTGTGAAAAAAGTTTTAAAGAGTTTGGATGCTGCACTTTAAAGATATAAAAAATTAGGGTTATGTTTTTTACTATATCTTTAAAAAATCACCACGTCAACACCGTTCGAGATATCCAAAATCCGCTCGCAATTTAACATCTTCAGAATCTTCTCTTCATGTTAAAAAAGTTTGGTGTGAACAGCTGGTTGTTCTTAGGAGTAGTGTGAATTTGTTTACTACCTGATTTTTCAAAAAATCCACCTTCAAATCAAAATAGCCGGCTTTCTGTTGGTCTTAGCTAATGAGTTTGATTTAGAAAGTTGTCCAGATTGATGAGAACAATATATGTACAGAGTTTGGTGACTGTAGGAAAAACTAACCCCCCAACTTTTGTCAAAAGATGGCGCTATAGAGTGCCTGCTCCACGCCCATTTATGACCTTTTGCCAGTGTCTAACTATCATTAATATTGATGTGTGTGTTGAGTTTCATGAAATTCTAAGCATGTTATCTGCCTCGAAAAGACAGGAATGTAATTTTAAAGTTTGACACGTTGCCATGGCAACAGCATTTGATTTATCATCGACCCCTTTACATATTCTTTATCGGCCGTGTTTTGACATGATTTTGATGAAGTTTAAAGAAAATCGAGTAAAATTAAGAGGCTGATTTCAAAGCATTTTGAAAATGACACGTTTCCTGCTGCCAGTTGGTGGCGCTATAACTTTGACTCATAATATTCACATTTATGGAATCGGCATCATACAAGGAACAAACTGGTGAAGTTCCATCAGAATCAGGCAATGTGTGCAACAGTTATTAGACACTTCCTGTTTCTCATTTCTCGCCATAACTTTGTCGCCTTGCCACGGCCAAACCGTTCGAGATATCAAAAATCTCCTCGCAATTTAGCGTCCCCAATGTCTTGAGATCATGCTGACCGAGTTTGGTGACAATCCCATGGAATTCCTGGGAGGAGTACGTTAAATTCCAGAGCATGCGCTTTTTAAACAGCCCTAAATATCTCACTTCCTGTTGCGTGGAGCCCATGACATAGAGTACAAAAGTTGTTCAGCTCGATGAGTTCTATATGTGTACCGAGTTTCATATCAATACGCGCAAGTATGTGTGCGCAGTACATCAAGTTTTCAAACTGTGTTCCAGGGGGCGCTGTAGAGGCCCTGAACCACGCCCGGGTCCCAGCCTCTGTGGCGTCCGGACGACGGCAGATTCCGACGTGTGTGCAAATTTTCAAGAGTTTTTGAGTATGTTAAGGCCCCCAAAAGTGCCCCAACGGTTGAAAAAAAAAAAAATAAAAAAATAAAAATAAAAAAAAAACAAATTAAAGCTGCAAGCAGCGTTGACCGGGCCCTCGCCGTCTGGCAGTCGCCATACTGATAGCATCTGGAAAACGGTGCCCAGTTGGCACATGCATTCACAATAACCCTTTGGACTAACCCTAACTGTCTCTCCTCCTGTCTGACTCTTTCTCTTACCACCCATCCCACCTCCTTACACTCAGCCACTTACCACACAAACACACACATAGAGTGCAGAGCAGAGTGAGATCAGATTTGTTTTTTAATTTTCTTTCATTCGTGGAGTTTTGTATAATTATGAAATGAACTGTGTTTAATCAGAATGAATAGTTATTTGTATGAAAAAAGTTTCAAAGAGTTAGGATGCTGCACTTTAAATATATAATAAATCATTGAAAATTGAAAATGGAAAATGAAATTCTAGGCACGCTATCTGCCTCAAAAACACAGGAAACAAATATTTGAATGTATTTTGTATTTTTATTTATTTGCCATGGCAACAGCATTTGATGCATCAGGGACGCCTTTACAGACTCTCATCGGCCGTGTTTTTACATCATTCTGATGAAGTTTGAAGAAAATCGAGTACAAATATATTGTTCGTTGTTCGTTCTTGTGTTAGTTCATTAACTAATGTTAACAAAAGAGACCCTATTTTAAATAGTTACCATGTTTTATGATCTACATCCATTTTTTAATATTATTTATTATTATTTATGATCTATAAGCATCTGTGAAATAATTATAAACAAATATATTAAAAATAAATACATATTAACTTAGTTGATGTATTTGTTTCTCATTCTAATTAAGTGAACTGAGCAGTATAGTGTCATACTTATAAGATTTTTTATTCTATCAGTGAGATTGTATATATGTATATAAATCATATAATTTTTCCTTAAAAGATTAAAAAAAGATTTTAATGCTCTTTAAGCACCTATACAAAATAATTATGTAAAAGTACACTGACAGTACAGTCTATATCAACTGATTCTATGGATTATTTTCATTCTTATACACTGAGAATGAGCTAAATAGCATTAGAGGTCAAACGATTCCTTATCTTATGAGGACCTCTAGTGTTCATCCCTGGTATTAGAGCTTTAATCTGACAAATTTATGTGACACTTTTAATGTTTTTGGGGCCTCTGAGCATGATAACATTTTGAAACTACACGTATTTCCTAAGAATTTCTTGTTCTTTATATGTAAAAAGTTTTGATGAGTCAGAATAATGCAATTTAAAGATATATGAAAATAACTCTTCATCTTTTTTATTGTTACTTTCATAAATCACCACATCAACACCGTTCAAGATGTCCCAAAGCCGTTCACAATTTAACATCTTCAGTATCTTGGCATCATGTTGACAAAGTTTGGTGTGAACTGTCTGATTCTGCTATGAGTGATATGAATTTATTCACAGCTATATTTAAAAACACAGGAAACAAATGTTAAAGTTTGACATGTTGCCATGGCAACAGCATTTGATGTATCAAGGACCCCTTCACAGATTCTCATCGGCCGTGTTTTGATATTATTCTGATGAAGTTTGAAGCAAATTGAGTAAAATTAAGAGGTTGATTTAAAAGCGTTTTGCAAGCAACACACTTCCTGCTGCCAGTTGGTGGCGCTATAACTTTGACTCATAATAGTCACATCTCTGTGATCGGTATCATACGACGAACAAACTGCTTAAGTTTGGTCAAAATCAGATAAAGTGTGTCAAAATTATTAGACATTTCCTGTTTCTCATTTCTTGCCATAATTTGTCGCCCTGCCACGGCCAAACCGTTCGAGATACCAAAAATCCCCTGGCAATTTTGCATTCCCAATATCTTGAGATCATGCTGACCGAGTTTGGTGGCCATCGGTGGAAAGGTCTAGGAGGAGTATTTCAAATTCCACAGCTTGATTTTTCCAAAAATCCATATTTAAATAAAAATAGCTGACTTCCTGTTGGTCGTAGCTAATGGGTGTAAATTAGAAAGTTGTCCGGCTTGATGAGTCCAATATATGTACCGAGTTTGGTGACTGTAGGACAAAGTAACCCCCCAACTTTTGTCAAAAGGTGGCGCTATGGAGCGCCTGCTCCACGCCCATTTATGGGCTTTTATCAGTGTTTAACTGTCATTAATACAGATGTGTGTGTTGAGTTTCATGAAATTCTAAGCATTTTAAGTGGCTCAAAAACACAAAAAACTAAAGTTAAAGTTTGACACGTTGCCATGGCACCATGATAAAAGTTATGGATAACGCCCTTCACAGATTCTTATCGGTCGTGTTTTGACATTATTGGGATGAAGTTTGAAGCAAATTGAGTAAAATTAAGAGGCTGAGTTTAAAGCGTTTCAAAAACGTCACGCTTTCTGCTGCCAGTTGGTGGCGCTATAACTTTGACTCATAATAGTCACATCTCTGTGATCGGCATCAGACGATGAACAAACTGCTGAAGTTTGGTCAAAATCAGACAAAGTATGTCAAAGTTATTAGGCACTTCCTGTTTCTCATTTCTCGCCATAAATTTGTCGCCCCGTCACGGTCAAACCGTTCGAGATATCAAAAATCCCCTGGCAATTTTGCGTCCCCAATGTCTTGAGATCATGCTGACCGAGTTTGGTGGCCATCGGTGGAAAGGCCTAGTAGGAGTATTTCAAATTCCATTGCATGCACTTTTTAGACATCCCTGAATAGCCGACTTCCTGTTTGGCGAAGCACGGACTATGAGTGTGAAATTTGTTCGGCCCGATGAGGTCTATATGTGTATGAATTTTGGTGACTGTAGGTCAACCGTTGTGCGCTCCAGAGCCCTTCAAATGTCGCAATTTTTATCGCTGTGCCATGCCCCCCCCCAGGTGACCCCCCCATGTCAAAGTCTGTCCGGCCCTGATGGCCGCAGGTTCCAATGTGTGTGCAAAGTTTCAAGAGTTTTCGTGTATGTTAAGGCCCCCGAAATCCCCCAAAACATTGAAAAAAAAATAATAATAATAATAATAATAATAATTAAAGCTGCAAGCAGCGATGAACGGGCCCTCGCACCCGGGCTCACCGCCGACCAGTGGCTTTAGGAAAACAGCAAACGGTGGGCAGTATGCTTTTAATACAGTAAATATAGGAGAAATATGTAATAAGTCACTTAAATGTGCCAAATTTCCAGCTGCCAGCTGGTGGCGCTATGCCTATCACTGATTATTGGCATGTAGATGTGTTCAGGCCAGCACTATTATCAAACATATGAAGTTTGGTGCAGATTGATTTTGGTATGTTTGAGTTAGTGAAAGATATGATATATATTGCTGCCAACAGGTGGCGCTATGATAATATCTGAATATTGGCCTTTAGGGGTCTTCAGGCCAGGACTCTTACCAAACCTGTGAAGTTTGAGGCAGATCGGACATTTTATGGCTGAGTTATGACAACTTCTATATCCATGGCGAAACATCAAACTTTGTCAGGCCGCCACAGACACGCCCTTTAACCAAAACTCAAGATCTTCACAATTTAACATCTCTAAGGCCTCTAGATCAGACTGACCAAATTTAATGTTGATATCATTTAATCTGTAGGAGGAGTTTGCTACAAGTCATTTCCTGTTACCAACAGGTGGCGCTGTGACTGTAACAGAATATTGGCTTTCAGATGTTTTTAGGCCAGGACTTTAATCGAACATGTGAAGTTTGAGGCAAATCGGACATTTTATGGCTGAGTTATAACAAGTTTTATATCCATGGTGAGACGTCGAAATTTGTCAGGCCGCCACGGACACGCCCTTCAAAGAAAACTCAAGATCTTCACAATTTAACATCACTAAAGCCTTTATATTAGACTGACCGATTTTGGTGTTGATCTGTATAAATCTCTAGGAGGAGTTGGTTGTAGAGTACAGCATGTCACTTCCTGTTGCCTGCAGGTGGCGCTATGACTATAACTGAATATGGGCATGTAGATGTCATCAGGTCAGGAGTGTTATCACACATGTGAAGTTTGGGGCAGATCGGACATTTTATGCCTGCGTTATAGCAACTTCCTTTTTCATGGCGAAACATCGAAATTTGCCAGGCCGTCACAGACACGCCCTCCGATGAAAACTCTAGATCTTCGCAATTTAACGTCACAAAGGGATTTAGATTAGACTCACCAAATTTGGCGTTGATCCGTATAAATCTCTAGGAGGAGTTCGTTCAAGTATGACGCCTGAAAATGGCAAAAATGACACAAATTTTGCTGAGAAAATTAATAATAACTGACTTCCTGTTGGGTTTCGGATTTTATCCCAAGAGGCTTTTTTGTAGGTATTGGTGAGTTACATGTGTGTACCGATTTTCGTGCATGTATGTGAATCACAGCTGAAAGCGCACACCGCGGAACGTGTAAAGGTGGCGCTATCGAGCCATTTTGCCACACCTATCTCTGAAACCCATATCAGACGTACATTTTCGCCAGGTTTGATGTGTGTGCAAAGTTTCATGAGTTTTCGGGTATGTTTAGGGCCTCAAAAATGCGATTCATTCCGGAGAAGAAGAATAATAATAAGAAACGGAGCAGATCCAATAGGGTCCTCACACCATCGGTGCTCGGGCCCTAATTAAAGCTGCAAGCAGCGATGAACGGGCCCTCGCACCCGGGCTCACCGCCGACCAGTGGCTTTAGGAAAACAGCAAACGGTGGGCAGTATGCTTTTAATACAGTAAATATAGGAGAAATATGTCATAAGTCACTTAAATGTGCCAAATTTCCAGCTGCCAGCTGGTGGCGCTATGCCTATCACTGATTATTGGCATGTAGATGTGTTCAGGCCAGCACTATTATCAAACATTTGAAGTTTGGTGCAGATTGATTTTGGTATGTTTGAGTTAGTGAAAGATATGATATATACTGCTGCCAACAGGTGGCGCTATGATAATATCTGAATATTGGCCTTTAGGGGTCTTCAGGCCAGGACTCTTACCAAACCTGTGAAGTTTGAGGCAGATCGGACATTTTATGGCTGAGTTATGACAACTTCTATATCCATGACGAAACATCAAAATTTGTCAGGCCGCCACAGACACGCCCTTTAACCGAAACTCAAGATCTTCACAATTTAACATCTCTAAGACCTCTAGATCAGACTGACCAAATTTACTGTTGATATCATTTAATCTGTAGGAGGAGTTTGCTACAAGTCATTTCCTGTTACCAACAGGTGGCGCTGTGATTATAACAGAATATTGGCTTTCAGATGTTTTCAGGCCAGGACTTTAATCGAACATGTGAAGTGTGAGGCAAATCGGACATTTTATGGCTGAGTTATAACAAGTTTTATATCCATGGCGAGACCTCGAAATTTGTCAAGCCGCCACGGACACGCCCTTCAACGAAAACTCAAGATCTTCACAATTTAACATCACTAAAGCCTTTATATAAGACTGACCGATTTTGGTGTTGATCTGTATAAATCTCTAGGAGGAGTTGGTTGTAGAGTACAGCATGTCACTTCCTGTTGCCTGCAGGTGGCGCTATGACTATAACTGAATATGGGCATGTAGATGTCATCAGGTCAGGAGTGTTATCACACATGTGAAGTTTGGGGCAGATCGGACATTTTATGCCTGAGTTATTGCAACTTCCTTTTTCATGGCGAAACATCGAAATTTGCCAGGCCGCCACGGACACGCCCTCCGATGAAAACTCTAGATCTTCGCAATTTAACGTCACAAAGGGCTTTAGATTAGATTCACCAAATTTGGCGTTGATCCGTATAAATCTCTAGGAGGAGTTCGTTCAAGTATGACGCCTGAAAATGGCAAAAATGACACAAATTTTGCTGAGAAAATTAATAATAACTGACTTCCTGTTGGGTTTTGGATTTTATCCCAAGAGGCTTTTTTGTAGGTATTGGTAAGTTACATGTGTGTACCGATTTTCGTGCATGTATGTGAATCACAGCTGAAAGCGCACACCGCGGAACGTGTAAAGGTGGCGCTATCGAGCCATTTTGCCACACCCATCTCTGAAACCCATATCAGACGTACATTTTCGCCAGGTTTGATGTGTGTGCAAAGTTTCATGAGTTTTCGGGTATGTTTAGGGCCTCAAAAATGCGATTCATTCCGGAGAAGAAGAATAATAATTAAAGCTGCAAGCAGCGATGAACGGGCCCTCGCACACGGGCTCACCGCCGACCGGTGGCTTTAGGAACACAGCAAACGGTGGGCAGTATGCTTTTAATACAGTAAATGTAGGAAAAATAGATCAAAGTCACTTAAATGTGCCAAATTACCTGCTGCCAGCTGGTGGCGCTATGCATATAACTGATTATTGGCATGTAGATGTGTTCAGGCCACCACTTTCATCAATCATATGAAGTTTGGTGCAGATTGACCTTGGTATGTTTGAGTTAGTGAAAGATATGATATATCCTGCTGCCAACAGGTGGCACTATGATAATATCTGAATATTGGCCTTTAGGTGTCTTCAGGCCAGGAATCTTACCAAACCAGTGAAGTTTGAGGCAGATCGGACATTTTATGGCTGAGTTATAACAACTTATATGTCTATGGCGAAACATCAAACTTTGTCATGCCGCCACAGACACGCCCTTTAACGAAAACTCAAGATCTTCACAATTTAACATCTCTAAGGCCTCTAGATCAGAATGGCCAAATATAATGTTGACATCATTAAATCTCTAGGAGGAGTTTGATACAAGTCATTTCCTGTTGCCAACAGGTGGCGCTGTGATTATAATAGAATATTGGCCTTCAGATGTGTTCAGGCCAGGACTCTTATCGAATATGTGAAGTTTGAGGCAAATCGGACATTTTATGGCTGAGTTATAACAAGTTTTATATCCATGGCGAGACCTTGAAATTTGTCAGGCCGCCACGGACACGCCCTTTACCGAAAACTCAAGATCTTCACAATTTAACATCGCTACGGCCTTTATATTAGACTGACCGATTTTGGTGTTGATCTGTATAAATCTCTAGGAGGAGTTGGTTGTAGAGTACAGCATGACACTTCCTGTTGCCAGCAGGTGGCGCTATGACTATAACTGAATATGGATATGTAGATGTCATCAGGTCAGGAGTGTTATCACACATGTGAAGTTTGGGACAGATCGGACATTTTATGCCTAAGTTATAGCAACTTCCTTTTTCATGGCGAAACATCGAAATTTGCGAGGCCGCCACGGACACGCCCTCCGATGAAAACTCTAGATCTTCACAATTTAACGTCACAAAGGGCTTTAGATTGGACTCACCAAATTTGCTGTTGATCGGAGTAAATCTCTAGGAGGAGTTCGTTCAAGTACGACGCCTGAAAATGGCAAAAATGACACAAATTTTGCTAAGAAAATTAATAATAACCGACTTCCTGTTGGGTTTCGGATTTTGTTCCAGGAGGCTTTTTTGTAGGTATTGGTGAGTTACATGTGTGTACCGATTTTCATGCATGTACGTGAATCATAGCTGAAAGCGCACACCGCGGAACGTGTAAAGGTGGCGCTATCGAGCCGTTTTGCCACACCCATCTCTGAAACCCATATCAGACATCCATTTTCGCCAGGTTTGATGTGTGTGCAAAGTTTCATGAGTTTTCGGGTATGTTTAGGCCCTCAAAAATGCGATTCATTCCGGAGAAGAAGAATAATAATAATAATAATAAACGAAGCAGATCCAATAGGGTCCTCACACCATCGGTGCTCGGGCCCTAATAAGAAACGGAGCAGATCCAATAGGGTCCTCACACCATCGGTGCTCGGGCCCTAATTAAAGCTGCGAGCAGCGATGAACGGGCCCTCGCACCCGGGCTCACCGCCGACCGGTGGCTTTAGGAAAACAGCAAACAGTGGGCAGTATGCTTTTAATACAGTAAATATATGAGAAATATGTCATAAGTCATTTAAATGTGCCAAACTTCCCATTGGCAGCTGGTGGCGCTATGCCTATAAATGGCATGTAGATGTGTTCAGGCCAGCACTATTATCAAACATATGAAGTTTGGTGCAGATTGACCTTGGTATGTTTGAGTTAGTGAAAGATATGATATATCCTGGTGTCAACAGGTGGCGCTATGATAATATCTGAATATTGGCCTTTAGGTGTCTTCAGGCCAGGACTCTTACCAAACCTCTGAAGTTTGAGGCAGATCAGACATTTTATGGCTGAGTTATTACACCTATGTCCATGGCAAAACATCAAACTTTGTCAGGCCACCACGGACACGCCCTTTACTGAAACTCAAGATCTTCACAATTTAACATCTCTAAGGCCTCTAGATCAGACTGACCAAATATAATGTTGATTTCATTAAATGTCTAGGAGGAGTTTGCTATAAACCTAATCCCCTGCAAGGACTTCAGATAATGCCAACTGTGAACCAAATGTGAACATTTGCCCTATATTCTGATGATGATGATAAGAACATGTAATTCATGATGATAACAAAATGTTATTATTGCTTGCATTACATTCACCACTTCTGCTTAAATCGTTACCAATCTGTACAATTTGTATGTGGATATTGCTTTGCTGGTGACTCCTGTTATAAGACATCACTCTTAAGCGCTACATAACTAAAATCAATAAGGAAAACGGTGCACAGTTGGCAAATGCATTCACAGTAACCCTCTGCTAGTTTGGATTTTAAGTTTACTGAATTGAAAGGGTTACACTTTAAAATCAACACAGAGACACATACACACAATATATAAAATGTTGCCATCCAGTTTCATTTGTTAACATTAACTATATTAGTTAACATGAACAATAATTAAATAGCATTTATTAATGTTAATTAATATTAAGCTAAAAAAAAAAGTATTCATATATTGTTTAAAGGTAAATTAGTTTATGTACTGTGAATTAACATGAACATGAACACAGTTCATGTGGGTGTACAGCAATACACAAAGTGCTCTATAAACGCTTAATTCTTTCAAAATATCTTTAAAAATCAAGTTGAGTGTTTTAATGGGGCGATATATATATAACTGATCTTAAAATGATGGTTTTCGGATGTTTTGAACAGATAACAGCAAAGTTTGTTTTGTTGTCAAAGTTTGTCTTGAAATTTTTAATTATTATAATTTTATATTCAATAAATAACACTATGAAAATATTGTCTACAATGAAGATTATTCACTCATGCTTAAAAGTTGTATTTTTCTTAATCTTTTGCTATGTGACTGAATAGGACAAGTTCATGGTACAGTTCAGTAAAAATAAATAAAAAACAACAACTGCAAAATACAAACAATGAAAGATTTAATGACCCTTTATATTTTCTCAAAATATCAGGCATATTTATGTCGATTACGCTACAGCAATGTGCATCTTCCTCAAAGATGGTCTTAAGCAAAACAGCATGTTCCACTGGTCTCTCTCCCTTACACCCCTCCCCCCTTCAGTCACTCTTCAGTGACTCAATGGTGACTGAACACAGACAGGCACAGGCAGAGTGACAGCAGGTTTCTAATTTCTTTTTTTAATTTTCTTTAATTCATAGAAGCTTGTATAAAATTGATATTTACACCACTTGCTCAGAATGATAAGATCTCTGTGTGAAAAAAGTTGTAAAGAGTTTGGATGCTGCACTTTAAAGATATAAAAAAATTACGGTTATGTTTTTTACTACATCTTTAAAAAATCATCACGTCAACACCGTTCAAGATATCCCAAATCCGCTCGCAATTTAACATCTTCAGAATCTTCTCTTCATGTTAAAAAAGTTTGGTGTGAATACCTTATTTTTCTTAGAAGGAGTGTGAATTTGTTTACAGCCTGATTTTTCCAAAAATCCACATTCAAATCAAGATAGCCGGCTTCCTGTTGGTCTTAGCTAATGAGTTTGATTTAGAAAGTTGTCCAGATTGATGAGAACAATATATGTACAGAGTTTGGTGACTGTAGGAAAAACTAACCCCCCAACTTTTGTCAAAAGATGGCGCTATAGAGTGCCTGCTCCACGCCCATTTATGACCTTTTGCCAGTGTCTTACTGTCATTAATATTGACGTGTGTGTTGAGTTTCATGAAATTCTAAGCATGTTATCTGCCTTGAAAAGACAGGAATCAAATTTTAAAGTTTGACACGTTGCCATGGCAACAGTATTTGATTTATCATCGACCCCTTTACATATTCTCATCGGCCGTGTTTTGACATTATTTTGATGAAGTTTGAAGAAAATCAAGTTAAATTAAGAGGCTGATTTCAAAGGATTTTGAAAATGACACGCTTCCTGCTGCCAGTTGGTGGCGCTATAACTTTGACTCATAATAGTCACATTTATGGAATCGGCATCATACAACAAACAAACTGGTGAAGTTTCATAAGAATCAAGCAATGTGTGCAACAGTAATTAGACACTTCCTGTTTCTCATTTCTCGCCATAACTTTGTCGCCTTGCCACGGCCAAACCGTTCGAGATATCAAAAATCCCCTCGCAATTTAGCGTCCCCAATGTCTTGAGATCATGCTGACCGAGTTTGGTGACAATCCTATGGAAACCCTGGGAGGAGTACGTTAAATTCCAGAGCATGCGCTTTTTAAACAGCCCTAAATATCTCACTTCCTGTTGCGTTCAGCCCATGACATAGAGTACAAAAGTTGTTTGGCTCAGTGAGATCTATATGTGTACCGAGTTTCATATCAGTACGTGCAAGTATGTGTGCGCAGTACATCAAGTTTTCAAACTGTGTTCCAGGGGGCGCTGAAGAGGCCCTGAACCACGCCCGGGTCCCAGCCTCAGTGGCGTCCTGATGGCCGCAGATTCCGACGTGTGTGCAAATTTTCAAGAGTTTTTGAGTATGTTAAGGCCCCCAAAAGTGCCCGGAAGGTGTAAAAAAATAAAAAAAAAAAAAAAAAAAATAAGAACCCTTAGAAGAACAATAGGGCCTTCGCCCTTTTGGGCTCGGGCCCTAATAATCCTTAGAAAAACAATAGGGCCTTCGCCCTTTTGGGCTCGGGCCCTAATTAAAGCTGCGAGCAGCGATGAACGGGCCCTCGCACCCGGGCTCATCGCCGACCGGTGGCTTCAGGAAAACAGCAAACGGTGGGCAGTATGCTTTTAATACAGTAAATGTAGGAGAAATATGTCAAAGTCACTTAAATGTGCCAAACTTGCCGCTGCCAGCTGGTGGCGCTATGCCTATAACTGATTATTGGCATGTAGATGTGTTCAGGCCACCACTATTATCAAACATATGAAGTTTGGTGCAGATTGACCTTGGTATGTTTGAGTTAGTGAAATATATGAGATATCCTGCTGCCAACAGGTGGCGCTATGATAATATCTGAATATTGGTCTTTAGGTGTCTTCAGGCCAGGACTCTTACCAAACCTGTGAATTTTGTGGCAGATCAGACATTTTCAGGCTAAGTTATAACCACTTCTATGTCTATGCAGAAACATCAAACTTTGTCAGGCCACCACGGACATGCCCTTTAATGAAAACTCAAGATCTTCACAATTTAACATCTCTAAGGCTTCAAGATCAGACTGACCACATATAATGTTGATTTAACTAAATGCAATCAATGCAAGGACTTCAGACAAATGCCAACTGTGAACCAGTATGCTACAAATGATGATAAGAACATGATTCATGATGATAGCAAAATGTTATTATTGCTTCCTTTACATCCACCACTTCTGCTTAAATGTCATTGTTACCTATCTGTACAATTTTTGTGTGGATATTGCTTTGCTGGTGACTCCTGTTATAAGACATCACTCTTAAGTGCTACATAACTAAGAATCAATAAGGAAGACGGTGCCCAGTTGGCACATGCATTCACAGTAACCCTCTGCTAGTTTGGATTTTAAGTTTACA